>NC_140969.1:88939857-88942357 GCF_056783735.1 Eptatretus burgeri
TCTCTCTCCGTTTGTCTGTCTGTCCGTCTCTCTCCGTTTGTCTGTCCGTCTCTCTCCGTTTGTCTGTCTGTCCGTCTCTCTCCGTTTGTCTGTCTGTCCGTCTCTCTCCGTCTGTCTGTCTGTCTGTCTGTCTCTCTCTCCGTCTGTCTGTCTGTCTTCTCTCTCTCCGTCTGTCTGTCTGTCTGTCTCTCTCTCCGTCTGTCTGTCTGTCTGTCTCTCTCTCCGTCTGTCTGTCTGTCTGTCTGTCTGTCTGTCTGTCTGTCTGTCTCTCTCCGTCTGTCTGTCTGTCTTCTCTCTCTCCGTCTGTCTGTCTGTCTTCTCTCTCTCCGTCTGTCTGTCTGTCTTCTCTCTCTCCGTCTGTCTGTCTGTCTTCTCTCTCTCCGTCTGTCTGTCTGTCTTCTCTCTCTCCGTCTGTCTGTCTGTCTTCTCTCTCTCCGTCTGTCTCTCTCTCTCTCCGTCTGTCTGTCTGTCTGTCTCTCTCTCCGTCTGTCTCTCTCTCCGTCTGTCTCTCTCTCCGTCTGTCTGTCTGTCTCTCCATCTGTCTGTCTCTCTCTCTCTCCCTCTCTCCGTCTGTCTGTCTGTGTCTGTCTCTCTCTCCGTCTGTTTGTCTGTCTCTCCGTCTGTCTGTCTCTCCGTCTGTCTGTCTCTCCGTCTGTCTGTCTCTCCGTCTGTCTGTCTCTCCGTCTGTCTGTCTCTCCGTCTGTCTGTCTCTCTCCGTCTGTCTGTCTCTCTCCGTCTGTCTGTCTCTCTCCGTCTGTCTGTCTCTCTCCGTCTGTCTGTCTCTCTCCGTCTGTCTTCTCTCTCTCCGTCTGTCTTCTCTCTCTCCGTCTGTCTTCTCTCTCTCCGTCTGTCTTCTCTCTCTCCGTCTGTCTTCTCTCTCTCCGTCTGTCTTCTCTCTCTCCGTCTGTCTTCTCTCTCTCCGTCTGTCTTCTCTCCGTCTGTCTGTCTCTCTCTCCGTCTGTCTGTCTCTCTCTCCGTCTGTCTCTCTCTCTCTCTCCGTCTGTCTGTCTCTCCGTCTGTCTGTCTGTCTGTCTGTCTGTCTGTCTGTCTGTCTGTCTGTCTGTCTGTCTCTCTCTCTCTCTCTCTCTCTCTCTGTCTCTCTCTCTCTCTCTCTCTCCATCTGTCTGTCTCTCTCTCTCTGCCTCTCTATCTCCCCGTTTCTCTCTGTCTCGCCGTCCCTCTCTTTGTCTCTCTGTCGCTCTCTCTGTCCCTCTCTCTGTCTCACTCTGTCTGTCTCTCTCTGTTTGTCTGTCTCTGTCTCTATCTGTCTGTCTCGCTCTGTCACTCTGTGTCTCTCTCTGTCTGTCTTTCTGTCTCTCTCTGTCTGTCTCTCCCTCTCTCTGTTTGTCTCTCTGTCTGTCTCTCTCTGTCCCTCTCTCTCTCTATCTCTGTCTCGCTCTGTCTGTCTTTCTCTCTCTGCCTCTCTCTCTGTCTGTCACTGTCTCTCTGTCTGTCTGTCTCTCCCTCTCTCTGTTTGTCTCTCTCTGTCTCTCTGTGTCGCTCTCTGTCTCCGTCTCTCTGTGTCTCTCTCTGTCTGTCACTGTCACTCTCTATCTGTCACTGTCACTCTCTATCTGTCACTGTCTCTCTCTGTCCGTCTTTCCCTCTCTCTGTTTGTCAATCTCTGTCTCTCTGTCTGTCTCTCCCTCTCTGTTTCTCTCTGTCTGTCTGTCTCTGTCCCTCTGTCTGTCTCTATTTCTCTCTGTCTGTCCCTCTGTCTGTCTCTGTTTCTCTCTGTCTGTCTCTCTCTTTCTCTCTCTATGTCTCTCTCTCTGTCTGTGTCTTTCTCTGTCCCTCTCAATGTCTCTCTCTGTCTGGCTCTGTGCCTCTCTCTGTGTCCCTCTCTCTGTCTGTCATTCTCTCCCTCTCTCTGTCCCTCTCTCACTGTCTCTCTCTGTCTCTTTATTTCTCTCTGTCCGTCTCTCTCTCCGTCTGTCTGTCTGTCTCTGTCTCTCTCTCTGTCTGTCTGTCTGTCTGTGTCTGTCTCTCTCTCTGTCTGTCTGTCTGTGTCTGTCTCTCTCTCTCCGTCTGTCTGTTCTTCTGTCTCTCTCTCCGTCTGTCTGTCTGTCTGTCTCTCCATCTGTCTGTCTCTCTCCGTCTGTCTTCTCTCTCTCCGTCTGTCTGTCTCTCTCTCCGTCTGTCTGTCTGTCTCTCTCTCCGTCTGTCTGTCTGTCTCTCTCTCCGTCTGTCTGTCTGTCTCTCTCTCCGTCCGTCTGTCTGTCTCTCTCTCCGTCTCTCCGTCTGTCTTCTCTCTCTCCGTCTGTCTGTCTCTCTCTCCGTCTGTCTGTCTCTCTCTCCGTCTGTCTGTCTCTCTCTCCGTCTGTCTGTCTCTCTCTCCGTCTGTCTGTCTCTCTCTCCGTCTGTCTGTCTCTCTCTCCGTCTGTCTGTCTGTCTCTCTCCGTCTGTCTGTCTCTCTCTCCGTCTGTCTGTCTCTCTCTCCGTCTGTCTGTCTGTCTCTCTCTCCGTCTGTCTGTCTGTCTCTCTCTCCGTCTGTCTGTCT
>NC_140969.1:88949857-89034857 GCF_056783735.1 Eptatretus burgeri
AGCCAGCTGCCGACTGGGCATCTTGCGTCATACAAAATGGTTCCTTGGCACACATGATCTCTTATCCATCATTGAGGCCTTCATTTGCAGTTTGGAGTACTGATCTCCCCTCTGGGCTGGCTTCCCTGCCTCACATGCTGCTCAGCTTGATGCCGTGGAAACCAAGGCCTTTAAGATAAATGGAATCTCCTGCAATGAAGCTGAGTCCATGAGCCTATCACTTTTCCACCGCAGACAGGTCGGTGGTCTCACTGTCTTCCACTGCCTTCTTTCTGATCTTGCACCATCTGCTCTTTCCATGTTGTCCCCCCCCCCACCTCTTTTCCGCCCCCAGGTATCTGAAGGGCGTATGCAGTCCACCTTCAACACTCCTCTGGTGAAACTCTCAAAATCCAGAATCATTGCACTCCTCCACTAATTCGCTCCTCTTTTTCCCACCTGTGGAGTCAACTTCCTCATTCTCTTCAATAATACCATTGTGGAAGTGTAGGTAATTACATTAAAATATATTCATTCTTGTCACGACAACAATGAGTGCACATATACTTGTTTGCAAATATATGCTCTTCAGTTTACTTTAAAATATATACTTGATAATGGGTCATCATGTTCTGATGGTTCTTTTATAATGGATATATATAGTGTGCTACTTAACTGGAGAGCAAATATAATCTTTTCTTCTATTCCACTTGGTTGGCAAGTTAAATTAAATAAAACCCTGTAGGAAGACAGTGATCTTTGCTCAGCACCAGTGAGGCATGAGAATGCTCAATTCTAATGAATGAATGCATATAATATGCTGAATAACAATTTGCAAGGGAGTAAAACTCGAGGGATCGCATGATATTATCGCACAGCATCGAGGTTTCTGGAACACAGGGCATGATGTTGGAATGAAGCGTGCATTGTGCAAGATGCAAGAGTCATGGAGTGGGAGTGTTGTGAAGCAATGCAAATGCCTGATAAAGCTTGAAAGTGCTCGAGGACAAACCACAGGAATTTGCTTCAATATGCTGAAGCAGTCTTGTTAAACTGACTGGATAACACATCTGTTGTTTACCCCTAAGGCAATACCACGTCCTTGAAAAAGTTCTGTTTGTCTTTAGCAGAATGTGACCATCTGGAGTTGGTCAACTTGCTTGAACATGAGCTGACCACCCCTCACCTCACCCCCCCCCACCCCTTTATTTACTCTACCCTATATAAGAAACTCTGGTTGAAACATCAAGTAATAGAGATATCACGTTGCATTAATTGTCTCTCTCCATGCGCACGTGTTATTAAATGATTCAACTCTCACTGTTATTGGTGTCACTTTATCGAGGCTTCGAATTTTCCACCACACCATCTTATATCATCCCCCAACCAAAACCATGATCTTTTTCTACCCCCATCAACCCTCCACCCTCAAGCCCACCTCCCTCAAAATTTCCAGTTTTTCCTTCCTGGGAGTCTGCTTCTGTATCCATCTTGTCCACCCCATGCATCCTCCCCAACACTTCCCTTATTTGTCTTCCTCTATTTTATCCTTCAACCCTGGAGTTGGTGTTTCCCCCTTTTTGCTCCTGTTCCTTTTGTTCTGTTATGTCCTGACTTTGTATACAAAACAACAACAACAAAAAACAAAAGCGTGTATAAATCCTTGGGAACAGTTTCAATGTAGGTGATTTGAAGAGGCTGAGAGGCAATTATACCTTTCGGCGAATGTTGTCCGGCAAGGTGACCAATTCGTGATCAACAGCAGACAAGAGTTCTCGAACTGCCATGCCAAGCTCCTGTACATGAGCAACAATGGATAATAGATGGGGGAAGTGAGGTTTGTAATCAGAAGGTGAGTACCGAGTTGCTTTTGAAAGCAGACAGTGCTTTTAAGCCAAGAGTGTTACCTTAAGCATGAACAGTATCAATGTCTGTGATATTCATTGTATGGAGGGGTTTGTGTCTGTAGCCTTTGAATTGAGAAATTCTCTTATCTTCTGGTACCATTAAAGTTATCTACAGCAGAAATTGGAGAACCAGAAGGCAAAATATCGGAAAACAGCTCAAAGTACATGAACGCGATGGTCTCCTCTTTTCAAAATGGCTCACCTGCGGATCTTTAGTATTAAACCACATGTGATCGTCTCAATTCTAATTTATTTTATAAAATGATACCTAAGGCTCACATTGGAGCTTGTACATAAATCACATATCAAGTCAAGGACACTTTAATGAGAATTGCAACAGCATTAGTAGACAATGGACACATACCTATAGTGTATCTCTCACCTGCACCATTATTTGCAGGCGTTGCCTGGTACAATCCAAACCCTCTTGGCTGATTTCCTGGACCTTCATGACAACCACAATGGTGGCTTGAAAAACACCATCCCCTATTCGGTCTTTCTCCAGCATGGACTCTGAGTAAAAGGACTGCAGAGATGGAAAAGAAAAGTCACAGCAATGGGTTTTTAAGAGTTCCATGATGAAAAAGGTTTCTGCTACACTGACCCCAATGGCATCAGTGAGATGGAGGAGGGAACAGCAGCATTGGGAGGAACAAAGATGGGAAGAGGAGCAGAATGTTACCACAGCACTATATTTGTGAGGAATGAGACAACCTGAAGTCTTTGGACAAACCCCTTACACCCAAACTAAATTTATACAATCATGTTCCTCATTCACCTCATCAAAATGTAATAAATGTGGCTCTGTAAAATCCAAAGAGAAACAATAAAGGAATTCCCAGGTTAAATATGTGTCTATTGCAGAATGGTCTGAAACAAAAAGGTCTTTTGTTATCGTTTCCTCACAATTTCTCATGGAGATGTGAGGTGGTGAGGAAAGGGGAGACATGGAGAGAAGTTAGGCAAATGTTGGAGAAGTGTGTGTTATATATTACATATCTGTGCAGTGTCTGTTCCGTCTTGTGTTGTCACTAAACGACTCCCTCAAACTTTGGTGAAACCGTACCAAATTTCCTGGCTGCACCTACCTCTCATGTGTGTATTGTCCAAAGGGGTTTTTTTTTTTTTCAACTTAAATATTCAACTTCAATTGCTTATGAAATGTAATAACAGATATTACAATTTAATTTGCAAAATAAATGTTTGAATTCTGCTTGGTGTAAATCAGGAAAACACTGCAGCTCATGTACTTATCCTCAGTTATGGACGTGAGATGTTTTTAATAACGTGGCGGTTATGAGGTGGTGAGTTTTTAATAATGTAGTGGTTAGGTGTTTTTAATAACGTGGCGGTGTTTGTCCCAATGCAGCGATGTGTGGTGAGACAGGTGCAGCGAGCCAATACACGCTAGTATCTAACATATAAAGCTCTTTATAACCACTCACTGACTCACTGACTGATATTAAAGATCGGGACCTTCCGGATGAAGTAGAAAGCTGAAATTTTTTGGGCTGATGGCCATAGAAACCGACACACGGGAGGGGGATCACAGAACTATCAGAAAGCATCCGTAAATTAAAATAAATAAATGAAAAAAATGCAGGTGAGTGACCTGAGACAATGGGGAAGCACGGTTTGTTATTGCTTACAGTGCGTAAGCATACCTCACCAATAATACGCATACCAGAAGAAGAAGAAAACAAATGTGGTTTCTGCATCTTACCATATTACCCAGTATTATCAGAGACGATTGGCAAAATCATGTGCAGTGCACAAATCCGGGTAGCATACAAGCCCCTCGACACCGTTCGTCATGCCATCATAAAATTGAAAGATAAAGTACCATTTGGGGACAGATCAAATGTGGTATATCGCACGGTATGTGAGTGTGTAACAGGTTATGTAGGGGAAACTAAGGATTATACTAAGGATAAATGAACATAGCAGAGCTACGAGGCTGAAAAAGGCCTCACGATCAGCCAAAGCACGTCATTGCATCCGTTATAGTCACAGTTATGATGAAAGCAACACAGAGATTCTGGACGTCATGCCAAACAAACATCGCCAACTAATTTTGGAATCTTGGCATGCCAAATCACAGGATGACGGATTAACAGAAGAAACATTAAAACTTCCAATTCACTACTACCCCTTGATCCAAAAAGCAGAAAGTGGTCGGTGCAAACTCCAAAAACGAAACAGCGTGAACCACAAATAACCCACAACATGGCTAGAACATCGAGCCCAGAGAACACACCAATCACTCTACCACAGATGCCCCCCATCACACAATCTTCACCGAGGCAGATTCGCTCCACCCATATTCCAACCCCACCTACAACAGGACCACGTGACCAGTTCGCATCACCAAGGAGGACGAACCCGGAAGTACAATACATGCCCAATGACTTGCCAAGTATTAATGCACATACTTTTTTTTACCAGATCACGCAGGAAACAGATGCAGAGGGAGCAGACAATCAATCAAGGATGATTTCCATGAACAACAAGGAGAAAAGTAATCGTTTTGTTTTCCACTCCGAACATCAGTGTGTTGGACCGCAAGAGGATTAGGCCACATAAATTTTTTTTTCTTGTTTAGCATCCCCACCTGACCTGAGAAATGTCCCCAACCTGGATTATTTTTCCTTTCAAAAAACCCTTAAAATAAAGTGTAAAAACTGTCAAAACCACGTTTTCCCGCCTAAGAACAGTGTAGAATCATGTTTGCGCTTTTAAACCCACCGATGAACATCCCAACGACGGCCCCTCTATCGGACAAAGGCATCCCCACCAATGCGCCTGCACATTAACATCGATGCCATTTGTTTTCCAGTTGCTGATGCATGCATGGTGTGTTCAATGACAGATGGAGTGAATGGAAGGTTTCAAAGTAGGACACGCTTTTGTGTAGACCGACAATGGTATTTCTGATATGTTGTGTGGCCAAAGAAGGCAGCAGTGTGCCAGTTAAAGATTGGTTCGTTGTACGCCGGCCGTGGATATCACGCTTTTGGAACTGTGTTGTGAATTTTGCAATGGCATGTACGGCGGAGATCCTATTGACGATGACATGCGATGTGCATTCTCATGTGTAAAGGTAGGGACAAGCAAGTCCATCAAGGACTTGACAAAGGTCTCCTCGAGTTCAACTGTGACTGATGTGGTGAAAAACCTTGGCTCATTCGTCGTGTTTCTGATCCCTGCTGAAGTGCACCACCGTGATGGGCATGGTGACACAGACTCTGATGACAATGGCAGTGCAAAGCCAAGTGTGTTCAGTGTGTTGATGGCCAACGCCGATGCACGTTCAAAGTCGCTATCATTGCCACCAGCATTCCCTGAACAGCACCATCCCCAGAAATCCAAGCTGAAGAATGCTATTCTGAAGTGGTTGGAAACAAGTTGTGTTGGCTGGTCACCTAATACTGTGGATTCCTTGGGACTGACATTTGTGAATACCATAGCCGATGCCATGTGGCATATTGACCATGAATACCATAGATGTCTTTGTCCTCCAGGCACGCCGCCACTCCATTCATAAAATAAATTATTTAATTAAAAACCTCCCTCCCTGGAAAAATTGGAAGAGATGGATGCTAAACAAGTAAATTTTTATGTGCCCTTAACACGAAGCAGAATAAAGCAGGTCCACACACTTGATTCTTCACCGGGCTTTGAAGACGTTCATGCGTCACGAACGAAACATCGCCTTGAGACTTGATCGGCTCATGCTAGTTTGTAATAAAATAGGTGTGAGTTTTGTCGAGTTTTATCATTTTGGTTGGCTGTGCATTTTTAATAAATGACAAATATATTGTATATTTTGTTGACTGACGACTGACTAAAACTACCCATGCAGATAGAGACAAGCAAAGAACCTGAAAAAAGTGTTTGAAAATCCTGGTATACTCACATCGGGCATGCAGCCCCATCCTCATTCCTGAAATTGTAGCGGCATCATTTTGCCTTTCTCGTGGTAATATGTAAGTATGATGGATCTCGGGTTTCCGGTACCAGTGGCAACCGGAAGAAAAGGAGTTCATGGTGTGGTGAATAAAGGATTGACAAGGATTCCGAAGGCTCGGACTCTTTTCCTTATATGCTAAATTGGTGACCCGGACAATGGACAGACAAGGAGGCACAAACGCCCAAGCATTTGCCGGGAAAAACCAGGCAGCCATGCCTTTCCCGGTCGCTCAACCAGTTTCAACCATGGCAGCAGTTTTGTTAAAACGACCGCTATTTTGACCTAACGACCCGCAGCTGTAGTTTACACAGGTCGAAGCTCAATTCGACACTCGGAGCATTACAACCGAGTCGACGCGGTTCAATTAAATTGTTGGATCCTTGTCACCAGAATATGCAACCTCCGACAAGCAACCTGTACACGATTTTGAAGGCTGCACTTATAAAGTGCACAACCCCCTCTGAGCACCACCACCTTCAACAACTCTTTACAACCGGGGATTTAGGAGATTGAAGACATACACAGCTACTGCATCATATGCAGCAGCTTCTCAGTGACCGTCATGCCATCTTCGACCAGTCGCTCCCTCATGAGTTGTTTTTGCAACGGTTACCACCTCACGGATGCAAAATACATGCAACTAATGCAGAGCTGGCACTACCCACTTTTGAGGAGCTGACAATCTCATTGGCACCGTTACACCAACCATGGCTGATGTGACACCTCCAGCACAACACGTCACACAACTACAATCCAAAAAGGCGATCTTAAGAAGCTCGTCCTGGAGCTCAATGCTGTGCAACGCCAGCCGTGCTTATCTTCGAGTGTCCCTGGTACGAGAAGTGAGAAACGTCGTACCTCGAGCTACCATTTGTTTTCACCTTCCGTGAATACTCCACTTGGAGAGGAGATTGGGACCATATTCTGTGCAGAGTGTTGGTGCTGCTGAAGCAGTCTCCTTGGCTATTGGGCACAATCCTGGATGGGTCGCCACTCCGACAAAGTATACCAGCATGCTGGCACTCATTTTGCCGACCTCCGAAGGATGACAGGCAGAGTTAACCGCACCTGATATTAATTCAACAGCTGAGTGTGATTTTAACTCATGACCCAAGGATCCAAAGCCTGCCACCCTAACCAATGAACCAACACCAGGCATACTCCACTTGGGTGTGGGTACCATGTGACCTTCGGTGCAATGCTCGTCAGTGTAGAGCACTGCGCTCGTACCTTGCTACAGGGAAACAATGGCCCACAACTCATGGCGACGAGTTCACCTGGGCCATATGTCAGTCACCTTCTCTTCCTCATGGATAGTAATGGCGGGTTTTGTTTCCTTGGGGATATAACAACTCTCTTCCGGTACCAACAGCACCACTTTCCTCCATGTCTGAAACAACCATTCATTTCACCCCCTCAATGATGTCTGTGTCCGTATACCCAGATAGGGAATCCTGAGAAGTCCTGTTTGCAGAGGCTGTCGGCACAGGACAATCAAATCCCAGGACATTGAAACCCCAGGACAATCAAATCCCAGGACCATGAAATCCCAAGACCATGAAACCCCAGGGCAATCAAATCCCAGGACAATCAAATCCCAGTCTGGGCGTTTTTCCATGGGTTGGTCAAATCGGCTGCCACCGCTTCAACATCATGAAAGCTAAGTTTTCCGAACTGGATTAGTTGTGTTTTTATGTTATATATTCGTTGCTGTGTTGCTGTTATATCACGTCCAACACTCCTTGCTAAATAGTACCTTGTTTGTGCCGTATTTGTCAAATTAATTTCCGTGTTATTAAAGGCCTATTTTGGCCTCTCCTCAGATCGCAACTGTGAAAATTCTGTGTCCCTTTTGTCTCCCTATAACTCGTTTTGGTTCTTCCTTTCCAAATATTGTACTCCTACCTACTCAACATTATCCTATTTCCCTCCTCGCTTCATAAAATAAAACCAAAACAACAACAAACAAACAAATCTCCCACTCCACAATTATCTCATTTTCGTGAAATTTCCTTCTGCCTGTATTCCATTATTCTCCCCCCCCCCCCTTTTCTGAATATCTCTAAACTGGAACTTAATTGAATATAAATGCTTCCCAGTCAAAAATAAACAATGAACCATTCCTTTCATGCCGTGAAGTGCATTGGGCTGCCAAGACAGTTTCATTGGCGAAGGAGTACAATCCGGAGCAGGTCACCACTCCAACACAGGATACTCAAATCGCTTATTTTGCCAATCTCGGAAGGATGACAGGCCGAGTCAATCCACCTGGTGTTATTTCAACGGAACAACAGGGGGTCAAACTCAGGACCGTTAGATCTTAAGACAGCCACCTTAACCATCAAGCCAACACCAGGTTTCTAGGCAAAAATAGGAATCCCTTTACTATAGTTATTCTCTTCAGATTACTATAACTAGAACTCGAACTACTAGGGCGGGCTCGTAAAAAAAAAAAAAAACTTTTAAACCGTGTGCCAGAAACAACCACACAGGCCGTTCCTTCGCTCTCGTGTGCCCGTATGTGCATGGCTATCAGAGATGCCAACTTTTGGAAATCAGAATTAGGGAGGATTTGCAACCGACACCAAATAATGTGCGTGAAGCGCACATCTCGAGCGCGGAGCGCTCGACCCTTGCGGCGGGGTCCAGGGCCCGCCTTAGGGCCCTGGAAGCTCTGGGGTTCTTGACGCTCTCTCGTGCCCTCTGAGCCCTATTTTGGAGCATTTAACATGTTAAGAATTCCCACTTTTTGAACAAAAAAAGGGGAAAATTGTGCACTTTTTAATGTTACATGTATGTTAATATTAGTAAGTTAGGGGACAATCAAAGATTAACAAAAAGCACAAAAGAAGCAATATTTTCTTACCTTACTGGCTGGTACTACTGCTGCTTGCTTTTTCCATGGCAGCTTTGCTGAGTGACAGCTGTGTGGCTCTTTTAGCCCTTCTGATTATGTCTTTGCTGTATTCTCTCTGGTAGCAAGGGGTGCTATGAGCTAGTTTTTCAATTAAGAGCTTCCAGGGTTTTGACACTCAAATTGGGACGAAATTCAGTATGATTCTTCCGTACAAGACTGAGTGCCCGCTCACATGATGCGTTCGAATGAGGAATGACCAAGATTCCCTTCATCACTTTGCTCAAATTAGGATACTTCTTGGCACCAGTGCAGGGATCTGTGAGCTGTGAAATCCGATGCCACTGCTCATCCACTCTCACTGTCTCAGTAGCAATTGTAGCTATGGAGGCGTCTGCCTGGTAGTGAGCGAATTCACTCTCAAGACTGTCTATGTCACTATCACCGCCACTGAACAGACAGGGGAATTTCTTGATGAAAAACTCCACACAGTCAAACCCCACTTCTTGGTGTAGCTTAACATCCAGCACCTGAGCATGCTTGGCTAATTCATCATCTAGCGGCCAGGTTTTGAAGATGTAATTGCAGGCTTTCACATAATATGAGCGAACTGCACTGAAGAAACCTTGGATGTCTGACTCACTCCAGAGTGAAGGTGGATTTCTTGAGACTCCTTTGTTCCCTTATATACAGTTTGGCATCGTTCCCAATCATGAGGTCCTCATCATTCTTCTGATGATTTCTGTCAGAGAAGGGTACATTTACCAGAGCAACCGATGACACCGATGGTTTCAAAAACCGTAAATGCGAAGATATCTTTCAGAAGACCATTCAATTCTCCGTGCAGGAGATGAATACAGGGTTCGTCTCTTTGGAGCAGAAGATTCCCTTCTCAAAAAGCTTGTTAGCATATCGAAGGAAGAAACAATAGAGTTTTGTTTGTGGAGACAAGAACATCCTGTTGACACGTTTTTCTCTAGATTCCTGCACAGTGTTTGAGGAAGATGCGCTTTTAGTTGTAGAACTCGTAGTACACTTAGCCGCAGGGCGATCACACTTGCGTTTACTGCCAGCAGAAGAGGTCAGACTCGTAGTACCAGATCCAATTTTACGTTTGAGGAGAGAGCTTGAGGTAGGTGCAGCCAAGGAAGAAGACCTCTGATTCGAAGGTTTTGCTGAGCTTCTATCAAGTGATTTGGCAAAAGCAGAACTTAACTTGGGTCCTTCTTTGCCTGTGGATGGGACTATCACAGTCTTTCTCGACTCTGAAGGGATCTGCTTTGTAGATGAACGTGATGAAGGGCCGGTGATGCTACCTGCTCTCAGCATTGGTTTTGGTGCTGTCCCTGCTGTCTTCTTCGCAGCAGATACTGCAGTGGTAGTGGTGAATGCTGCTCCACTAGTGCTTGATCCTGCAGTGCCAGTACTGGCAGTAGATACAGTGCCGTCCTTCTTGCTCGTTGTTAGAGTCTTGGCTACAGTTGGTTGCATTTTTCTTCGTACTTCTTCTTTGAAGAAGAGGCGAAGTGGCTCCCCACTGTTCAATCAGCCTGTCTAGGCACTGACCAAGGGACAGCCACCTTGTTGCGACATGCTTCAGAATCTTGTGTGTCGGGGCATCACAGAGTTCTTGCAGTGCTTTCACTCCTTTGACGCGTTTACTACTTTTGTCCAAGTAGTAGTAAATATCGATGAGAAAGTCATCTAATTCAATGGGTAAGGCCTGAGCAGCCTTCTTGGCCGTATTGTGCATCATATGGCAAGGGCATCCCATGATGTAGCACTCTGGATTTTGTTTGTGGATATAAGCAGCGACTCCTTTGTGCTTGCCCACCATGACAGAGGCATTATCAGCACAAAAGGAAACACAATTTCCCCACGGAATTTTCCTGTCACTGAACTCATGATCAAGCAGTTTGAAAATGTTTTCTCCAGTGGAATCTTGTTTGCACGCAGGCAAACTTAGCAAACCTTGCTTCACAATCCCAGCACTGTTGTCATAGTACGAAATCAGGACAGGATATAGCTGGGCCTCACCACTGTCATTGCTACCGTCTGTAGCTAGCCAAAATGGAGCTAGTCTAGCAATATCGGCAATAGATGAAGCAGTAACATTTGACAACTCACCAATTATTGCTGAAGTTTTTGTTCTTGCACATCCATACTTTGAAGCAACTTTTGAATCTGGAAACATCTTTTGAAATAGAGGTCCAGCATGATCTGAGACTGATATGGGCAAGTTATGTTCCACAATAAATCCACTAAAGAGAAGTTCCGCTCGGGTAACATCCTCTTCCTCGCTTGTCCCTTGTTTGGTGAAATAATTCAGAAGTGTACCGGTACTCGTGCTCGAAGATCTCTCCTTTGCAATGTCTGTGTGCCGTTTGCTTCCAACGTGCTTCCGAATATCATCGCGACCTCCGTGCTCAACTGAAATATCAACGCTACATACTGTACAATACGCATGATGAATTCCTCTTTCAGACTTTCGAATACACGGGTATTGGAGACTGTATTCGGTCTTGTACTTCTGAGACCATTTCTTGGTCTTCGTAAGCTTCTTTTCTGCCATTTCGTAATCAACATCGAGGGCTTGAAGCATCGGTAACTTCGAAGTCGATGTTCCACAGCTGCAGCGTGACTCATAGAACTCCAGCGGCTGTTAAACACCGCACGGTGGTCGCGACCGCCGGGCTGGTACGGGGCCCAGCTGCATGCAGTGAGCGTATCGCATGCATATACACTGTGCATACATACCGCATGCACTGTATTGCACACATACCGCATGCACTAAATCTCAGTGCATGATCGCATAAGCGAGATCCAGACCCAATGTTTCGCTGCTCCTCATTTGAATTTGCAATTTTTTACGTACAATTTGGTAGCAGCGAACGTTATGGAGTTACCACATGCTATACGTAGCAGACGATGCTTTTCATTCAATTCTCATACTAGTACATTCTGATTAGTGAACAGTGCAAAAATATCAAAATTTCGGGAGGATAAGGATAGTGATCGTAAGGGCGGGAGTTTGGGTGAATTTTCGGAAGCCTCCCGATGAAATCGGGAGGGTTGGCATTGCTGGGCTATACGTGCGTGGCCGTATGTGCAAAAAAAAAAAAAACTTTCAAACAACCACACAGGCCGTTCCTTCATTCTCGTAAATGACGACTGGATTGGGGCATTGTTTCAATTAGATCGGACCAACCGTATCATAAATGGCCAGGACTTGGGAAACCTGGAAAACAGCTGAAACGGATAAAGAAGAACGATATCAAACCTTGAATCAAATCAAATCAATTGAATCAAATCAAAGGATATCAAATCAAACGATATCAAACCCCCTTCAAACTGGGGACCTGAGGCACATACTCAGGCACGACAGGAAAAAACAGCTGAAACGGATGAAGAACGATATAAACCTTGAAAAGGCACATTCATGTCCCCAGCGTGACGTGACGTGTCCCCAGGCACATACTCATGTGACGCCCCCCTCTCTCTCGCCCCGCTCTCCCCTCTTGCCCCTCCTCTCCCCCTCTCTTGAATTGTGATGCCCCCTCTCTCTCTCTCCCCCCTCTCACCCTCCTCTCTCCTTTCTCCCCCCTCCTCTCTCGCCCCTCTGTTAATGTATTCACAAATGTCTACCAAGCACAACAATTCATTCAAACCTTGGGAAAAACAATTAATTCAAACCTTGAGAAAAAAAAAACCCATCTCTCCTCTCTCCCCCCCCCTCCTCTCTCGTCCCTCTCTGTAAATGTATTCACAAATGTCTACCAAGCACAACAATTCATTCAAACCTTGGGAAAAAACAGCTTTCAAACCCTTGGGAAACAGCTGTTTCCCTTGGGAAAATTCAAACCTTGGGATTAATTAATAATTTGAACAATTCATTTAAACCTTAGGAAAAAACAGCTTGTCATTAGTTGACAGATAAATAGCCGTAACTTGGGAACCGCTTATCCGATTAATATCAAACCTCGAAAAGGCACATCCGGGGGTCCCCAGCAATATTCCTGGCAAGTTTCAATCCGATCGGACCGGCGGTCGTCGAGAAACGGCGGTCGCAGACAAACAGACAGACACACAGAGATTGCTGGAATTATAGATGCATAACTAACTATGGTATATGCGAGTACAACTCTCCTTTACCATAGTTCTAACTCCTGTGTACCATTTTTGCCTGGTATATAATTCTTCTTTCAAAACGCATCACTTTGTTATTTCTCCATCAGTTCACCTGTTTTTCTTCTTCTTCTTCTTCTTCTTCTTCTTCACAAAAATCTTTTTCTCTCCTTTCCAAAGATTATTTTCCAAAACTGTCTGTCAGCAAAGCCCTTGGTCCACCAACCCTCCTCTTGTACCCACAGAACCACCTTTCTCCATGCCTTCAGCAAATATTCTTATCACCCATCCCATGATCTTCATCTTCATTTGTCCAATTTGGGAATTTGGAATCAGCATCCCTTTAATTCATACCCCCCCCCCCGTTTCTAAATCCCTCCTCACCCCACCCTCTCAATGCTTCCCCCATAACCCCACCCATCAAAGCCTCCCCTCTCACCCTGGTCCACATAGCCTCCCCCTCTTCCATCAGTCCTGCACCCACCCAATGCCTCCTCTCCTTTCCCTAACTTTGTGGGCCTCAAACATCCGAGATCTGCTCCCCAGCCAGTGCCGGGTTTTACAATGGCACCAGGCCCACAATAAGAAGGGACCTATAGCGACCAATATATATTTATTTTTAAGTGTACACATCGTGATACGTTTCAGTAAAGAATATGTATAGAACTTAATGCTGCTTAAAAAAACAACAAACGATTATCATTGAAAAAAAACATACTAACATTTCCTGGTACATGACGTCACCACACTGTGAATTGCCAAATGTCTCCATTGCACTACGCATTTACCTGACGCTACAAGTAATGAACTGCAGTGGTGAAAGATCTTTTTCACATTTAAAAAGGATTAAAAAAAGGGCTTTTTGTGCTGCAATGGTTTAGGAAAGACTGACCAGTCTTACTCTGTTAAGTACTGAATCTGAGATGGTGACGTCTGTGGACTTCTCCAGTTTAATTGAAAGCTATTGTTGCAGCAAAGCCATGCCAAAAACTTTTCTGAGGGCATTTTTCTTTTCAGTACGAAGGTTTCCTTTTTAGTGGGATCAGCAAATGGCAGGCTGTTTTTATCCTGTTTTATTTATAGTTTTTCATTTGCTATTTATTTGATGTACACTTGTGTATATGTCCTTCTGCCCTCGGGCTACCGTTGCTGGTACCCTAGTGGTACCAAGCCTCAGAGTGACCTTGTGTGAAACACGATTACAAGGTGAGCAGAGAGCCATACCTTTAGGAGGGGGGTGTGATGTGAACTACGAGAGATGGAACAGCTGTGGAATGTGGCAGTTAATTAAAAAAAAAATACTGGACTCAAAACAGCAAAGAGGGTGTTGAGAGTTTTGCATGCTTACCACAGCCCTGACTTCAGAACCAGCTGAATCTCTGCAGATGCTGGTCAATTTTAACTGCTGGCCAGATGAGTGCTCAATGAACCTATACTATCCTGCTGGTGTCACAGAGCTGATATCCAAGCAGACGAATCCTCTCTGGACGTATCGACAAAACAAAGGCCAAGCTTTCCATCTTCATTCCTCGGCACTGCTGGTCTGCAGTGTGGTCCTTAATGGCGAGCGGTGAACTCGGATTCATCTGCTTGCTTCGGTGATACGAAGATCACCTTCTGGGGACTAGCAACATGACTGCCCAGTCAGACGTCACTCCGTGCGCACTCATCAGGGCAAGGCAGCCTGCTTCGGACGTGAACACAACCGACTTTGACACCAATTTGTAAACTGTTGAGGTTTTATTAAAAAATGGGGTACATGAAATAAGTTGTCAACTTGAAAGCCGTGAGTTAATTCAAAACCGCATTGAAACCTGTCATGTGTAACTTTGGGGAGTTTTGAAAGTGAACCTGTCTTGTGTGTGTAACTTTTGGAGTTTTAAAAGCATTGAGTATTTCATTTGAAATATTTGTTATGGAATGTTATCAAATGGTATTAGAATTTGAGAGTTAGACAGTAGGGATAAATAAATTATTTATGAGATATCCTTCTGTTTTGTGCCGTACGCTGGTTTCACCTGCTTAACATTAGACAGGACATATTCTTGCACGGAAAGCTTTTCTACCGTGCTTTTCCTCCGGGTAACTGGTGCACTCACTTCGGTGGCAATACATAATAGCTGTGTTAAAGACTACTTCTGTGTCGATCGCCTGTCTTTTGCATGCCGAATGGGGACCCACAAATTTGATTGGTGCCAGGCCTTCAAAAGATTAATCCGGCCTTTGCCTCAACCTGACAAATCTCTCAATCCAGGCCACTGCTGATAAAGCTGACATCATCTGTTTAACAGAATCCTTCCGACAGGCCGTCCCTAACTTCTTAATGTCTCTCCCCAGCTCTTGTCTCTGATTTAATAGGCCCGGACACCACCCCGTTGGCAGAGATGCACTTTACATCAATAATTCAATTTCTCACTGCCCTGAACTGATTTTACACCTCCCAACCCCCAGGAAAACCTTTGGCTGTGACTTCCCCTCTGCTCCCAGCCTCCCACCTCTTCTTTGTGTGTTGTGCCATCATCTAAAAAGTGATGACTACATCTACATCTCTCTCAGACAACATAGATCAACTTTTAACCATTCATCCAAACTCTCTTCCTCATATGTGATGATTGAAATTGTCAACATTTCAATCCGCTGGGTGTTGGTACCTCTCGCACCAGCCATAGCACTTCATCAAAGGACTTCTGTGACTGCGTGGGACTGACTCAACATGTGAACTTTCCAACCCGGATTTATACCAATGGCAAATCCTCCCTTCTGGACTTTGTGATGACAAACCTCCCTGCAAATGTCTCCTGCTCTTCCTCTGCTCCAATTGGTTCATCTGATCATGTGCTTCTTCGAGTCAAAATCTCTGGTTATTCTCAGAGAGCTGCATCAATGCCTGAGGGTTTGGCATGACACACAAGCAGATTGGCAGGGACTGCAAACAGCCATCTCTCTTCAGGACTGGTCTCCCTTATCTACTGCCCCTGATGTTAACTCGGCCTCAGAATTCTACCACAGAAACCTGCCCTCTCTCATGCCAGATTCATCCCATCTCGTCTTCAATTATCCTATCCCTCTTCGTGCCCATGGTACAATGAATCCTGTGGTGATGTGGTTGCTTTGAAAAACTTGCCTTCTCTTCCTGCAAGGTAAACCTGACCTAAGGCAATCTCAGATCATTCCACAAAGCCAACAATGCCCTACCTTTTCCCTTTTCACGCCCAAGGTCATCTTCCATCTGCTTGGAAATCGGCCAACATTGCATTACACAAAGAAGGTGTAAAAACCGATCCCCTTAACAACAGACCTATTAGCTTACTTCTAATGATCAGCAAGGTCATGGAATTCATCATCGCAGATGATATGAAATCCTTCCTTTTCTCCAACAAACTCATCTCAGATCACCAATTTTGATTCACAACAGGTCACTTTGGTACCTTGGACATGCAGCTTTTATTCTCACAACAATGGATGAAGGTCCTCAATGTCAGACCTGAATCAAGACCGTGTCTCCAGACATATCTCGAGCTTTCAATGCAGTCTGTCATCCTTCCTCGCTCTCCAAACCCTCTGCCTATGGCATCCAAGGCCAACTCCACACAAGGCTTACTGACTTCACCTACTCTCTAGCCAATGTGTGGCACTCAACGGAATCCTCTCACCTCGTCTCTTTGTCAAGGCTGGAGTGCCCCAAGGCAGTGTTCTGGGCCCTGTCCTCTTCCTCATCTTCATCAACAAAATCCTCTCTGACTTGCTGGAAAATCCCCTTTATCTCTTTGCTGATGACTCCATCCTCTGTCATGACATCCCTCATCCTTCAGACAGGCAGGTTGCAGCCTCTTCCCTTTCTTTAGACCTTGACAAAATCAGAAGCTGGTCAAGCAATTGGAATAAGTCTTTCAATCCTGACAAAAATCTCAAAATATATCTCTATCTCTATCTCTATCTCAATCTCAATCTCAATCTCAATCTCAATCTCAATCTCTCTCTCTCTCTCCAAATGGACTGTATACTGTATATCAACCTTCCCGCCCCCTCCCCATCTACTTTCTTCACAATTCTCCTCAAGAAGGTCAGTTCCTGAAACTCCTGGGTCTCACTATAAGGCATGATCTTTCTTGGGCAACTATATTTCAAAGTTTTCCTCGAAAGCCAATCACCAATGGAGCATCCTTTGTTGTGCGAATTCCTTCCTTGGCACACCTGAATTCCTATCCCCCAATGAGGTGTTCATCTGCAGTTTGACGAAGTACTGATCTCCCCTCTGGGCTGGTGCCCCTCCCTCACACCTTGCTCACCTTGACGCCGTGGAAACCAAGGCCTTCAAGATCATTGGAATCTCCTGCGCTGAAGTTGAGTCTCTGGGCCTAGACTGTCTCCTTTCTAGTCTTGCAAGCTCTGCTCTTTCCATGTTTTGTCCCCTCCTGGGATTATACAGGACGAAAGTGGTCCACCATCAACCGCCCTCTAATGAAACTCCCAAAATCTAGAATCACTACTCACCTCCACTCATGTGTTCCTTTGTTTTCCCCGCCTGTGGAATCAACTTCCACATTCTCTTCAATCTTTTTTCCCTCCAGGTCTTGAAGACAGCCATTTACCACCAATCTCAGATCATCCCCATTCCAAAAGTATGATCCTTTCTAACCCCATCAACCTTCCCCAAGCTCACCTCTTTCCAAATTTACAGTTTTTTCCTTCCTGAAAGTTTGCTTCTGTATCCATCTTGTTCACCCCCTGTGTTCTTCCCTAGCCCTCATTCTTCCCCAAATTTCTTATTTGTCCAAGTCTCCCTCTATTTTGTCCCTCAACCCTGTTGTTGGTGTGCTGCCCCCCTCTCTTTCCATTGTTTTGTTCTGCTACCTCCTGATCTCTTCTCTGTTTTCCACAAGCCTCGACTTTGCATACAAGAGTGTTTTATCCCCTCTGCTGCCACTACCTTTCAAGGAACACTGCTTATAAATCTTATCATTTCCTTCATCTTGTGTTTCAAATTTTCCATTGAAATGCTTTTTTATGTGGTATTAAAAGCAGTTTTAGAAGCGTCTCATCGGTAAATTTTTAAAAACCACAAGATTTGTGTTACTACTTCTCTTAAAATATCATGAACAATGTACAGTGACAATCATGGAAGATTGTAGAGGAAATACAAAACATCTGACAGTGAGAAAGCTCTCAGAAAGTTGATATACGGAAGACAAACAGCATTCAACTTTACCTGATTTGTGTCTTTCTCAGTATTCACCGTCTCCGAATTCGTCGCTGTCCGACGTGTCAACGGCCTTGGGGGCTTGTGGGGAGCAATACAGGAAGCCCCTGGAGATAAAGAACAAGACAACGTTAGGAGCAAAATGATCTGGATTTTATTGAGGATGGTTTCTATATTGCCTTGTGGAGGACAAACGTCCTGGGTTTGGTGGTGGCAGCAGCAGGAGGGTGTTTTTTTACTTTGGTAGTGGCTGTACAAACCATATCTTGTGGAAGAAAGAATTACATAATTGTGAATAATGGGCCATGATCATCCAAGATAAAAAGGCTCTGCTCTCTTTACATCATAAATGTAGTGAGCTGAGAAGTAGGCGAGAATTGTTGTGCTATTTAGTGGGATTCCAGTTTACAATCAGCAGTTCACATAATTATCAAGAGTGTTCCGTTTGCTCACCTGAACTCGGAAGGTTTGAATAGGTTCTTGCCGTTCCTCGGTCCATCTCTCCATAAACCAGGGCAGCCGGAGTTTCACACATCTGTGAGGTGCACATGCAGCTGACAGTCAGGTATAAAATTGTTTAATTCTTATTTTTACTCAATACTACCTCGTTATTTTCATCTTTTATAATTCATTTGGGAAGGTTTACCTCTCTCTGTGATAGAAGACTGGGATAGTTTATCGATAGCTGTGTCTGTGTCTGTGTCTGTGTCTGTGTCTGTGTCTGTGTCTGTGTCTGTGTCTGTGTCTGTGTCTGTGTCTGTGTCTGTGTCTGTGTCTGTGTCTGTGTCTGTGTCTGTGTCTGTGTCTGTGTCTGTGTCTGTGTCTGTGTCTGTGTCTGTGTCTGTGTCTGTCTCTCGAAGTCACAGACATCCAGCTCAGCACATTTCTGACCTGGACTTTGCTGATGACATCTGACCTGGACCTCTGACATGTTATGCGAAACTGAATTTCTGCTTCACAAGTTTGAAACTGCTGCTAAGTCCATTGGACTGGTACTCAATCCTGGATAAAATGAAGTATATGCACGTCAATCCTTCTGCTGATTGTGCTCAACTTACTGTTGATGGAAGTTCGATAGATAAAGTGAATGACTTCAAATACCTCGGCTCCTCCACCAACACACAGTATGACTTAGAATACGGAAAACCTCAGGCTTGGACAGCAGCTCAGGTCCTCAACAAAGTTTAGAGATCTCCAGTCCGTCGACAAAGTAATCTGAGAATATTCAAAACTACTGTTGAGTTTATCCTTCTCTATGGGTGTGAATCCCGGACCTTGACCTAAACAATGGAGAAATCATTGGATGGTACCTACACCCGATCGTTTCACAAAGTCATAAACGTTTCTTGGCAAGACCATATCACCAACAGAGATTTGTTGTTAGGCAATGCTGCCTTCGTCTTGCGGGTCATGTGATGCGCCATGAAGAACCAACAAAAAGTCCGATGCTGAAGGCCCGAGGAACCTTGGAGAAGACCAGGCCATCCTCTCATATCCCTCTACCACGTCAACGAGAACCCATTCAACATCTGAGTGGTGTTGAATTAGTGAATGCTATGTCCAATCAAACCAGACTCGGTGGCATAATCGTTAGTGTCCACTTTGAATCTGGGATGTCAGTGGTTCAAATCCCTGGTGGGTCATTCCAAAGACGTTTTTTAAAAAAGGTACATGCTGCTTCCTTGCTTGACTCTCAGCATTTAAAAGGATAGAGCACAGACAAACAATGCTGGAAAGGCATTGGTAAACCACCCAGTATCACCCTTGCCAAGAAATTGCTTCGGCAGCACCAACACTCTCTGAAGAGTAATAGGGTACATCAAATTAAATCAATGAACAATAAAGAACATTGGCAAATCTCATCATGTCACCACATTAAGTGGATGTCAGAAGAAGAAGATAATTCATTTAAAGCCTGTGCATGGTGAACCTGATGCCAAGCCTGCTAGTGGGGAAATCACACTCAAAGCCTGCTTTACAAAGAGCCAAATATTCAGGTGAAGTCTATGAGGTGTGAGGTAGATTTATAGAGGCTGAAATAATTGAGCCATGTTCAGGTAGCGCCTGTGAACGGTTAGCCAGGTTCAGACAGAGCCTCTGAAATGTCAGCAAGGTACAAATAGAGCCAGATAGGTGCAATCCAGGAACCAAAATAACCTGTGAGGCATGTGATGCTTTAACATAGAGTCTGTGAGGTGTAAGCCAGGTACAAATAGATCTTGTGAGGGATGTGATGCTGAAAGAGAGCCTGTGAGGTGTGAATTGGATTTAAATAGAGCCTGCTAGATGTGAGCTTCATTTAGATGGAGGGAATTTTGCTCGAGAGACAGGTCAGGTCAGGTATGGGAGCATGTGCCAGAACAGCGCGTCGCTGCGTCCACTTTCCACCGGTACTCCAGGGGCCTCTGTCTGGCCATCCCCCAGACAGATGCCAGGCCCATCCCCATCTTCTTGAGATGCTGGTCAACCTGCTGCAACCACAAGGCACGTGATCGGCCCATTGGCCTCCTCCACTCACGAGACTCCCTCGCTGAGAGAATCTGGTGAGCAGGATCAGCGTCAGGAAAACGAGCCACATGTCCATACAGCCGCAACTGACGCTCACGGACCATGCAGGTAACAAATCTCATCCGAGTCTCTCTCAGCAACCGCTCGTTGGACACAAAATCCGACCAGCAATAGCCAAGGATTCAACGAAGAGACCTAGTACCAAAGGAATTAAGTCTCCGTCTCAGATCCTTGGTCAGAGTCAAAGTCTCACATCCATAGAGAACGACTGGAAGCACCAAGGACCTGAAGACTCGGACTTTCGTCCTCCCGCACAGGTACCGGCAGCGCCACACCCCATGATCCAGTGAATCCATGACTCCCCAGGCCCGACCCAGACGTCTATTGACCTCTGACTCGCAGCCAGCAGAGACATGAATATCACTGCCAAGGTAAGTGAATCTCTTCACGACCTCAACATCCTCAGCACAAACAGACACAGACAGGACAGCAGCATCCAATATGTCATTGAAAGCCTGGATCTTTGTTTTGAGCCAAGAAACCCGTAATCCCAGCGGCTCCGACTCCTCATTCAGCACCTCGAGAGCCCCCATAAGGATATCTAAAGTCTCCGCAAAGATGACTGCATCATCTGCGAAATCAAGGTCCGAGATCTTGACATTCCCAAACGATGCACCACAGCTTGATCTCTCCGACATGCTCCCTAGAATCCAGTCCATACAAGTGCTGAAAAGTGTGGGGGCCAGTACACACCCCTGACCAACTCCAGTAACAACTGGAAATAAGTCAGAGATGGTACCACCACACTTCACAGCACTCTCAGTACCAGAGTAGAGAACAGACATCAGATCGATCAGTTTTGGTGGCACCCCATGAAGACCAAGAATCCTCCAGAGGGCATCCTGATTCACTGAATCGAACGCTTTACAGAGATCAACATAGGCTGCAAGCAGCCCCTGCCGAAACTCTCGTCTGCGTTCAGTGAGGACCCGAAGATCAAGGATACGGTCAATCGTTGACCTCTTTGGTGTAAAGCCTGACTGCTTTGGACGCTGGTGCTCATGCAGATGGTGGCGAACCCTATCAATAATTATCCGAGCAAAGACCTTGCCCGGCACTGAGAGCAGCGTCACCCCTCGGTAGTTGTTGCAGTCTTGGCGATCACCCTTCCCTTTCCAGAGAGGGACAACAAGGCCCCTCTTCCAGTCAGTTGGGATGATGCCTGTGTTCCAGGCAGAGCACAAAACTGCATGCAACGACACAAGTGCAGCATTTCCAGCAGCCTTGAAAAGTTCAGCATGGATTCCACAGATCCCTGGAGCTTTACCCCGTTTCAACCGGTTCACCGCAGCCCGTGTTTCCACAAGCGAAGGTGGACCACAGTTGATTGGAGGGTCAGCAACAGGGATTGTAACACCCCTGACGTCCAACTCGACAGCTGGTGGATCAGCCTGGTACAACTGCTAATGGGAATAATAGGAGAGACCGGAATACCATTGATTTATATAAAGACCAGAATGCATTTAATGGGGAAATATTCCTTTTTATTTAACAAGAAACCTTTGCTGTTTGTTTCACTGACATCAGTCATGTACTTTTTGCTTACTATAATCATTTTTTAATTGTTAAACCTATAACCTAATCACCTAATGTGTTATCCTGTATTCCTTTGTCCCACTTCAGGACTTTTTGTTTAATTCTCTCGAAGTCCAAGGTGACCTTTCTGATAACACTGCAACTTTTGTTTTAATTATGTCATTCCCTGTCCAGTTAGTGGACACGTAATGCATTTTTGTGTTCTTTTACCTATATGCTTATCAGACCCTCTCCACTCTCATTTGTGTGTGTGTGTGTGTGTGTGTGTGTGTGAATGTGTAGATATATATATATATATATATATATATATATATATATATATATATATATATATATATATATATATATATATATATATACATATATATACATATATATATGTGAAAAATTCATTGCTGGAGTGAAGAAATAATTCTGTGGATGCTTACGTCTGGATGTTTCTTTGACTCATTGGTACCAAGTAAAATAAACTTTTCTCTGAAGTAAAGTACCTTCTGTTGTGGACAGTAAATTACTCGGTGTCTGTCAGATTTGAGTAACAGGATTTACATTCCAGTCGGCTAAAACGTGAAGAATAAAATTCCACAACAGCTACAGAATTCTACAACGATCACAACAAGGTCAGAATTCCTCAACACATTTGAGTCGATGACAACTGAAGAGATGTTGGCTTTTATTGCCATGTTCAGGAAAGTCTGCATACTTCGATGGGTTGGGCAAAATAAGCAGATGCAGTTTAACATAAATGTGGCCGAGAAGGTGCCATCACCTGTGATGCTGTACTTATGTGCACAGAGGAAGGATGCAATTTTTCAGAGCAGAGCAGCCTTGTATGCTCAATGCAAAGTCCACAGCATGGAGACAAAGGTGCCTTACAATGTCCAGAATTATATAGTATGTCCAAACAGACAGCCCTGGCCTCCGATTTGTAGTTCAGGCATAACAGCTCCAGGGTCAGATAATATGCATGCAGGAGTATTGAAGGATGGTGGCAGAAGCAGAACAGATAAGCGTGATAGTAACAGATATTTTAAACAACTCATTGGTGTTGTGTCCGGTTACAGAGAATTAGGGCAATGTAACACTGTTATTTAAGAAAGGATCCAGAGAATTAGGGCAATGTAACACTGTTATTTAAGAAAGGATCCAGAGAATTAGGGCAATGTAACACTGTTATTTAAGAAAGGATCCAGAGAAGAATTGAGGAAAATACGGACCTGTTGGTTCAACTTCAGTTGAAGGGAAAGTGTGGAGTCTTTGAGGAACAGATATGGAACCATTTGAATAATTTCTAAGATAATCAACTAAATGGAGATATAATGTTTAACAAAGGTAGAGAAATTCGATGAAAAAGTTTCTGACTGGATGGATGAGGGAAGGGCAGTGGATGTGATGTATCTTGACTTTCAGAAAGCATTTGATAAGGTACCAAATAGGAAGCTGTTGGCTAGGGGTGAGGACTTGTGGAGTGGCTGGTAGAATAGCCAACTGAATTGGAAATTGGCTTCGTAATAGGAAACAAAGAATTGGAGAATAGCTGACTGGGGTTTGGTTCTACGTGGTTGGATATATCCCAGTAATCAGATATTGTGTCATTATTATTCATAATTTACATCAACGATTTGGACAGAGGGGTTCAGAGTCGACTCTCTAAATTTACAGATGACACAAAGCTTGGAGGTAAGATAGATGTGGTGAATGCATGGAATGGTCTCCCTGCAAGGATATATAATTCGTGACAGTAATGTCAGTGGATAGTTATGATATCGACTTGGAAAGGTATCTGAAAGTAGTGGGGATGAGGGAGTACCAAGGTGTCCCATTTGGCCCATAAAGCCTGCGCAATCATGCCAATATCTAAGTACCCCCTTAACATGTCTCACTCTTCCCTCCAGTGCTTCGAGCAAGCAGCGCGTCACAATCTCACGTGAACACCCATACATACCCATGGCCATGTCTACCCATATTAACCTGACCTAACCCAACCATCTTACTTGTAGGTTATTGTGCTTTCTCTTTTTCTCTCTTTCCCTTCTCTTCTCTCTTCCTGTTCATCCATTTCCATTTTTGTTTTTGTCCAACTGTAGCCACACTGTCCCACTCCACTGTTAATATATTGTCTATTTACCCTGTATGACCCATTTTACCCTTTTTGCCCTCACTCTTCCATGAGCCCAAATCTTATTTTAAAAAGCTACAATACAACAAAGTAATCACGTGGCAGGTTTTGAAATGCTGCTCCAACCACATACGGAGAAGCAAGTGTTACTAAACGTTTCACATCACATACTTGTTGCTGAGTTGTCACAAGGTGTGGGAGCAAGGGGGCGCTGTTTCCATTACATCAATTTAATCTTTCTGAGCTCCTACGACCTTCACATCTTGTAGGTGGCCAAGGAGACTCTGAGATGAGATGAGCACATAGAGAAAACAGTTGTTGCACGTCTGTAACTATAAATAATACTCCGAGGATTATTTCAGATTTTAATTATTATTTTTTCGTTTCAGAAATGGGACACTGCTTTTTCATAGGTAGTAGAGCCCATTTCAGCTGCTAGAACCTCAAGACTCAGAGTGCGGTCAGCTGGCATAATAATATGTTCACCAGATCATGAGAGACAGGTGGATTACCCCCCCCCCCCCCGGCAGGTCACGACTGAGCCAGCAGGGTGAGAGGGGTGTTGAAGGACAATAAGCAGAGCGATAAAAGGAAGGAAAAGCGGGAAAACATACTGGTGGCATAACAGATGCAGTAGTAGTAAGCTGGTACTGTTAAATACCTCATTAGGAAGGCTCATGGAATCCCAGGCCGACAGGCGAGGCAAAACTGAGATTATTCTCTTCTGCTGATCCACTGACTCTTGTTGCTGCTTGCGTTCCTCCGTGTACAGCTTACTGCGACAGAACAATTCACACCACTTCAATCAAAGCAATGAGAAATACCGGTGTTACAGTGATTGATGGAGTTCATCTTATTGTCATTCACCGATGGTGATTAAACAGGATGACATCCTGAACTACATCCAGAAATTCCTCATCTGCTCTACACTTTCCATGGTTCCTGAACCCATTATATATCTGTCAAATTGTAATTCCCAATAAGCAATGCTCTTCCCTGATGAGATGCCTTTCTGAATTCTTCACGATCCCTTCTATCCACTTCCCTCCCCCCAGAAGACCTTCACAATCCCCCCAAAGAGTATCTTACTGTTCTTACCATCCCAATCCACATGTAATCCTTAATATCGCCCTTTCTATTGATACAATATTATCATTTAATTAATTTTTTTGTATACACTGTCGAGGCTTGTATGATAGCTAACACACAGAAATGTAGAACAAAGGGAGCAGGAGACAATAGGGGTAGGAGAGGGAAGGAAAAAAAACAGTGGAGAACAGAGACATGAGGAGATCTGTGGAAAGGAGAGGGATGGGGTGAGGTAAACAAGATGGACACTACAGGGACTTTCAGGAAGGAAAGCAGGGAATTTGAAGGAGGTGAGTTTAGGGTGGATCAGTGGGGGTAGAAAAGATCATGGTTTTGGATGGGGGAAGATAAGAGATGGTGATGAAGAGCTGTTTTGAAGACCTCGAGGGAAGAGTGGGATTGAAGAGAATATGGGAGTTTGTTCCATAGGTAGGAAAAAAAGAGGAATGAAAGAGTGAAGGTGAGCAGTGATTCGTGATTTTGGTAGTTTTACTAGAAGGGGGTTGCTGGCGGACCTTAAGCGCCCTGCGGAAATATGGGGGAGCGGGGGGAAGGCATATCTCAGACAGAGTTGGGGGGGGCGAGATCAGAGAGGAGACTGTAGAGGACAGAAAGACCACTGACCTGCCTGTGGTGAGAGAGAGTGAGAGGCCCAAATATTCAGCCTCACCGCGGGAGATACCAATGATTCTAAATGTCTTGGTTTCCGCAGCGTGAAGCCGAGAAAGGTGAGATGCAGGAGTACCAGCCCAGAGGGGGAGAGCAGTACTCCATCAGGCTGCGGACGAAAGATTTTCTCAGATCAGGGGCTCAGGTGTGCCAAGGAAGGACATTGCACAATGGAGGATTCCCAGTCGGCAACTGGCTTTGGAGGCCAGCTTGGAAATGTGGCTTTCCCAGGAAAGATCATGGCTGACAGTGAGACCCAGAAGCTTGAATGAAAGGATTTTTTCCAGAGGATTGTTGAGAAAGTAGATGGGGGGTGAGGGGGGAGGGGGGAGGTTCCAAACGATCCTTTCGGAGAGACATTGTGAGAGTGTGAGATTTGTCCGGATTGAAAGACATGTTCCACGTGTTGGACCAGTTTGTGATTTTATCCAGATCTGCAGTGAGCGAAGAAGCTGCTACTTACCGATCTGAGGGATGACCGATGGTACGGCAGAGGGTGGAGTCATCAGCAAACAGATAAAGAGGATTTTCCAGAGAGTCGGAGAGACCATTGATGAAAACAAGAAAAAGAACAGCGCCCAGACATCTTTCACCCAGATTGTTCCTTCTCCTCCAATTTTCTCTTTCCTCTCACACCTATACATCCTGTAGCCTTCTAGTCCTGAACTCAAATTACTCCCCTTATTAAACCAAGTATTGCTTACTGCAATTATATCATATTCCTCGCTATCTGATTCAAGCTCATCCATCTTATTTTCTAAACTCCTGGCATTGGTTTGTAGTGTTTTTAACTTTTCCTTTCCTGTATTTTGTTTGACGTATTATATTTTGATGCCTCCCCTCATGCCTGGCCTTAAACTCGTGTTATCAGCCACAATTCCTTACATCATCACCTCTTCACTCTCCTCTCATGAAAAATAGAAGCCTTGATTCCCACTGCAAACCTTGCTACCCTTTTTTGTTTAGCCTCTGGCTATCATTCTGTAAAAACATCCTTTTGCCTCGAAATGATTCCCATTCCGTCCTCAAGGCAAAAACCTTGATGCCAACACCATTGTTTCAAACACAGGTTAACATCTATCCAGGGTGTGATTTGTAAAATTTCCAGTTGGGGGGTGGGGGGGGTGGGATAAAAATGACAGACATCATGTTTTGTTTTTGATATATCTGACTTTTACAACTTACAAGCAAAACATAACAATGGTGACATAAAGCTGAAAAGCCACATTACAATTAAAAAACTGCCCCGTGGGGGACTAACAGTTATTTCCTCAACAGGTCAGGTGTGGGAGCACATATGAGCATCTTCCTGCCATAACCAGACAGAATGTTATCGTTTCATCACCTCCCAAAACTATCTCCCCACCCTCCCACTGTCTGAACTCACAAAGCTGGCATCACTGCATTCCCTCACGACATCTGCACCACTACCTGCCCTAACTACACCTGTACCACTGCCTACATCGCTACGCACACATACAGTAACAGCCCTCCCTCACTACCCCTGCACCACTATCATTTCTCAAACATCTTTTCACTACCTATCTTTACCTGCACTGCCGGCTTGAATTGTCGCTAAAATGACGAGGCCTTCAAGCACATACATCCAAGCAAAAACAATACAATTACCTGCTAATCTGATACTAACTCGACTGCAAGCTTAAGAAATAGGAAGTACACCACGTCCAAAACAAAATCACGACAGCGAAAAAAAAAAACCCAACAACAATAATTACAACTTTTTGCTTCTGCAGGAATGAGTGCCGATTCCACAACCCGCAATCAAGACCAGAAATCGGAATGATGGCAGTTTTCTTTCTTTTCCTTTTTACAATGATCTCAGGGTCATGGTGGAACTTGTACATAAATCACAAGCAGACCAAACACATCAGGTGACACGAATGTACTTTTACATGGCTCTCAAAATGACAAACCAACATATTGTTACGAATTTTGCCCGCCCGGCGTGCGATCGGCCACGTAACTCGAATCGCGACGCGTCGCCCACCGGAACGGACAATTCAGTCGTGACCCTCCTGGAACTATCGCCAAGGAGCTAGTCACGGGTGGGGGTTTAACCTCACCACAACACAGTCCGCATTCTAGCCGCGCGAAATAGGGTGAATCGCCAAAAGTCGATATACCTAAGTACTCGCACGGGTAACCTACTGAGGGGTTGTACCACGCCACAGGTCGACTCCGGACACGAACCGCATAAGCGGCTCATTCTGTGCTACAGGGATAACCGAGCGGAGTTATCGTCGACCTTGACGGTTCAGATTGGTTACCGGGTGTTTTAAACCCACTATCAATCCCTTACGTGATGCAAGATGGAGATTCAACAAAGGAAAGGACGAAGCGAAACGGGGGAACAATTGGACAAGCACACTTTTATTTCACACATGTAAGCAGGCAAATAGGAACAAAAGCAGGCAAATAGGAACAAAGGAAAGCACTACGACCGAATAAAAGGCAATTATTTACAGCACAGTCACTTATACAGGTTTTACTTGTTGGACTGGCACCACAAACACACATACAAAAGCCCGAAAAGAAAAGAAAAGAAGTGACTTCCCTCATGGACCATCGAGTCCTCCTCTCCTAATACCATCAGCGTGGTCGTGCCTGGTTCAGGCCTCCCACGCGGCTGGCAAACCCTCTCCGGCACCCCTCATCCGGATGCGCAGGTCCACCACAGGCCGCACTGCGGCACCTCCGTCCGCATCTCCAGCAACAGGCCGCGCCGGGCCACGAGAGAGGAGGAAGGGAGCGCTTTGGAGAGCGAGACCCAAGGAGAGAGACCGAGCCTTTTTGGAGAGAGAGTGAGAGATCGAGCCTTTTTGGAGAGAGAGCTACAGCCAACATGAGCCATGATCAGAGAGAGAGAGAGAGAGAGAGAGAGAGAGAGAGAGAGCTACAGCCAACATGAGCCATGATCAGAGAGAGAGAGAGAGCTACAGCCAACATGAGCCATGATCACAGAGAGAGAGAGAGCTACAGCCAACATGAGCCACGATCAGAGAGAGAGAGAGAAAGAGAGAGGCTGAGCCTCACGTCTGTTTGCCTTTTGTAAGGCGGGGCTCCGCCCTGTTCGTGGCTCCACCTCTCTTCGAGGCGTTTCCAGAAGGCTCTCGAAGGGGGGTGTGCCCCCACTCCGACTGCCTCACGCCGGGCCTCCACCAAATGGGGAGGGAGCTGCCCTGCCCCCCTTCCCGTGCCAGCCTTGGCACCGTAGAGGGGTGCGCAAACCCACGCACTAGCGCAGGTTTCTTTTTTTGCCGTTCTCGTTGGTTGGTTTGAGGTTGTTGGATCCAAAATAACGATAGAGAAAGAAAAATGGCTAACTCAAAGCGTCACAGCCCGGATGAATCACACATATTCCCCCTAAACAACAGGTGTGGACTAACTACACATGAACTTAGCGTCATAACTGATCTAAGGACCCTTTATGGTGTATTGCGAATTTCCACAGCCGTAACAATATTACATGGCATTGAAACTCGGGTAGACACTCGGCTTCATTTGGAAACGGGACATGTTTGATGCAACTAGCAAGTTGCCCGTGCACGCAGGAGATTCTAAATGGGGGTGGGATGGAGGAGGCAAAAATGCAAATGGCGTCTTCTTTCATCGAGCTGCCAAGCTGGGAGTGACAATTCACATTTATTGCCACATCTGATGCAATTTAAATGTTCTAATTGACGGCTAGGTGCTCCTTTTGAAGCTATTTGTTCGATATATGTAGCTTTTTGATGCCGCGAGCCTGTAATCATTTGTATTGGTATCAAAGTCAGTGACCAATTGCAAATTAATGGTATGATAAAATATTTTGGCATAGACGAGAAAATGGGGGAAGAACGGGAACGATAAACCACGTTTTAAGTTGTCCATACAATAAATAGGATAGGTAAGACAGTGTACATGGAGAAAAATCAGCAAGTTCAGGAAAAACAGGTGGATTTGTTCAACAATTTGACAGATGTTTGATATGCTCCAACTTATCACTATATTCCTTCAACAACCCTCCCCCCCCACCCCGAAGAGTACAGAGACAAGAGTGAGAATTGCTTTGTCATGCATGTCCCCCACCGATGTGATATTTTCTAAGTTTAAAAAGGGCATAACTCTGAAAAATTGATGCAATGCCCTGAAACTTGAACTCGTTCTGTAGCTTATCATAATCAATGAAGGCTTTTGTGTGCAATTTCGGTTTCAGCTGGACTTTCCACACCACCAATCAGGTCCCTTTATTTGGGCGGTATATAATGGAATGTTCGGTGCCGAAAATAATAATAAAAAAAATAACCCGATGTACATACATGAAGAAAAAACATGCGTACGGCGCACGTGCATATATAACACATCTTGGTGATATGCCTGGGATTATTCCAATTGCACTAGGCCATGGACTAATATGCACTGTTTCATAGCGACACATGATTTTAATTGGGGTGGAGTCAGGCCAGCTGTCCAGCCAATGGGTGTAAAGCAGTGGGGTGGAATCAGAGCAACTGAGAACTGACCCTTGTATAATATTTGATATTGTCCAAGTCCAAAAAGGATATACTGTGTGAAAAATTGATGAAATGCCCTGAAACCCAAACTTGTTCTGTAACTTATCATAATAAAGCCAGGTACCAAGTTTCAGTTAAATATGTTTAAGGGTATGCGGAAAAAAAAAGGCTGAAAAAAAACCACACGTGGGACGGATGGATGGACAGACAGACGTCTTACACTCCCCTCCGGTGAAACTGGTAGGGGACTAATAACATCACTTTGGAGTTCATACATAGGTGGCATAATTGTTAAACAAAACCTGAGATTATGCTTGAGTTGATGAAACGGTGGCCGTTGGGCTGGGAACAGGCTCCAGCAGGAGGTCATCAGGCCGAATAGTTGTGGTGGGCAGGATTTTGGCAGCATGGGTCGCTCTCCGGACTCCACAGCTTGCAGCACATCCTTACGAGACCTATCATGGAATGGGCTGGCCCCATATGACATGATCTCCCACATGCACATGCCTGCGGGATGTGAGCCGGAAGACAGGGAATTGAAGAGAAAATTAGAAATCAAATACATTCTCCTGTGGAGTGTTATGATAAAATCAGCTGTTACACATCGTAGGCATGGGGAACCTCTGATCCAAGGGCCAGATCCGGCCCGTGACACGTTTTGATCCAGCTCACGTGATGATATTTACCCCGCGCACACGAAACAAAAAGCGGAGTTAAGCAATTGGTCCATGTCCATCCGACCATCTCTGCCTGTCTGTATGTCCATCTTATCAGTTTATGATTGAGGAATAACATATAAATTGAACGTTAAATTTTGAACACGAATTAGAACAGGAATCGAAAGACAAGTTGCCATTTTACAATATACTATTTCAAATTCATAGTGACCGCACATGCGCAGAGAGGAGCGAGATAATATTTTTACTTTGTCTGCCTGCTAGATAATCAAACAAATTAAAAATCACGCCAAACGTGCTACTTCCTTGCTTGAGGCTCAGCTTTTAAAAAGGACAGAGCATGGACAAACAACCATAGGCTGGCAATCATTGTGCAGGCTTTGATGGACCCAATGGCCTCCTTTTGCATTGAAGTTCCTTGTAAGGGAACTCGTATTACCATAACAATCAGCTCTTAACCAAACTGACCAAACATCCAGATGTCACTAAAGGTAGAAAAACGAGCTGAAGAAATGGATTCTGGTGCCATCCATTGTACGGCCATCAAGCTGATCAACTGCAGGGCTCGCTCATCTGGAAGACAACATCAAACACACAATAAATGTGACTTCTACTGGGATGCACCATGCACTGTGGAATCTCATTTTCGAGGCAACAATCAGGGAGCTGTCTTACTTATTGAATTATATGAAAAATAGAAAATAGAAAATAGTTATTATGGATAACAGTTGGCTCGTTTGACAATAGAACGAGTACTAAAAGGTCCACAAAGGTCAGACAAACTTCATAAAATCCACAAATACCGAATAAAGTATGCACCACGTGTGTGTGATGAATAGCACTCCATGAGCTCCCATGTTAGTAACTGGTTGAGATAATACCCACAGTGGCAGTCTATGAATTACATACACATGAGGGAAGGGAATGGGGAGGGAGATTGGTCGGGGGTGGGGTATAAATAATAAATTGAGAAATTAAGAGATGAGGTTAACAGGTGTGAAAAGTAATGGTTGGAGAGTGTGGGGAAAAGGGAATGAGGCTTGGAAGGTGAGAAGAGGAAATGGAGGGAAGTAAAAAAAAAATTTCTTGAATATCATTATATATATATATATATATATATATATATATATATATATATATATATATATATATATATATATGTGTTCTGTTGGATATTATCGGACACAGGCATGACCCAATAATGATATATGTACACACAGTACCTATGGAAAGTCCACACGGCCCTTTTTCAAATTTTTCACCTTTTGTTGCCTGATAACCTGGAATTAAATTCCATTCAATCAGACTTTTTCCACCTTTATTTACACATTGTAACCCACAACTTCCAAGTGAAAAACAAATTCTACAAATTTCAGAAAATTGATTAAATATACAAAACTACAATATCTTGGTTAGATAAGTGTCCACACCCCCCCCCCACCCCCTTAAAATAGAAATTATAAATTAGCTCAGGTGCAACTAATCACCTTCAAGATCACACACCAAGTTAATTGGTCTCTAACTGTAAATTGTTGTGATTCTGATGATTTCATAATAAAATCAGCTGTTCCTGAAGGTTTCCTCTGCTGGGTTGTGCATTTCACAGTAGACTCAACCATGAGCACCAGGGAGCTTTCAAAAGAGCACCGGAATAAAGTTGTGGAAAGGCACAGATGAGGGGATGGGTATAAAAATATTTCAAAGGCCTTGAATATCCCTTGGAGCACAATCAAGATAATCGTGAAGAAGTGGAAGGCGTATGGTACCACCAAGACCCTGCCTAGATTAGGCTGTCCCTCCAAACTGGTTGACCAAGCAAGGAAAAGACTGATCAGAGAGGCCACGAAGAGGCCAATGGCAACTTTAAAAGAGCTTCATGCCTTTATGGCAAAGAGTGGTCACTGTGTGAACGTGACAACAATATCCCAAACACTCCACAAGTCTGGCCGAAACGGTAGGGTGGCAAGAAGGAAGCAATTATTCAAAACTCTCACCTTGAGTCACATTTGAAGAATGAAAAAAACCACTCCCGAGATTCTGAAGCCATGTGGCAAAAAGTTTTGTGGTCTGATGAAACCAAGATGGAACTTTTTGGCCTAAATGCAAAACGTTATGTTTAGCACAAACCCAACACAGCTCATCCTCCAAAGAACACCATCCCTACTGTGAATCATGGTGGTGGAAGCATCATGTCATGGGGATGTTTTGTCATCAGCAGGGATTGGGGCACTTGTCAGGATAAAAGGGAAAATGGATGGAGCAAAATACAAGAAAATCCTGGAGGAAAACCTGCGCCCTCTGCAAGAAAGCTGAAATTGGGACGGAAATTCACCTTTCAGCATGACAACGACCTGAAGCACACAGCTAAAGCTACACTGGAGTGGCTAAGGAACAAAAAGATAAATGTCCTTGAGTGGCCCAGTCAGAGCCCCAACCTAAATCCAATCGACAATTGATGGCATGACTTGAAGATTGCCGTCCATCAATTCTCACCATGGAACTTGGCTGAGCTTGAACAGTTGTATACAGAAGAGAATGGGCAAATATTTCCCAATCAAGGTGTGCAAAGTTGGTAGAGACCTATCCCAAGAGACTCACAGCTGTATTGCTGTCAAAGGTGCTTCCATCAAGTATTAACTCGGGGGGGGGGGGGGGGTGGACACTTATCCGAGCAAGATATTCTAGTTTTGTATTTTTAAATAAAATTTCTGAAATTTGTAGAATTTGTTTTTCACCTGGATGTTGTGGGTTACGATGTGTAAATAAAGGTGGAAAAAGTCTAATTTAATGCAATTTAATTCCAGGCAAAAGGCAACAAAAGGTGAAAAAATATTGAAAAGGGGTGTAGAATTTCTGTAGGCACAAGACACTATATATTCTCTTATAGGCTATTCTGTCAGCACCGTTTCAAAATATATATATATATATATATATATATATATATATATATATATATATATATATATATACATACATATATACATATATATACATATATATATACATATATACATATATACACATATATATATATATATACATATATATACATATATATATACATATATATATATATATATATATATATATATATATATATATATATATATATATATATATATATATATACATATATATATACATATATATATACATATATATATACATATATATATACATATATATATATACATATATATATACATATATATATATATACATATATATATATACATATATATATATATACATATATATATACATATATATATATATATATATATATATATACATATATATACATATATATATATACATATATATATATATATATATATATATATATATATATATATATATATATATATATATATATATATATATATATATATATATATATATATATATATATATATATATATATATATATATATATATATATATATATATATATATGGGATTTCTGAAATTCTCCGACATGGACAAATTACATGATGATATCATCACTATGACGTCATGATTGCAAACCCAAAAGGGTCTCTTTCAGTGTAAAATGTCAAAGTCAAATGCTTTCACCCATCAAGCAGATGAAAAGCGAAGCTACCGACCAGTTTCGCCTTTACTGGGGTTCAAAATGATGATTATATGTATATACACACATGTAAATGGAATGAGTATCCTGCTGCATCTCAATGGGATGTTTACAAACAAAGGCAGACACAATTGTACAACATGTGTGTGTGTGCATGTTTGACTACAATTCACTAAAGGTCATGATTGTGTTACTTAAAGACTTGCTTAAATAATATGATCATAAATGTTGAGCTGTTATTAATCTTTCAGTCGTCCATTACAGTAGGTATTTCAATCCCTACTCCTCCTGATACACATGCCTTCATGTATTGACAAATGGCCTTTTTGGGATTCCCATCTGAACAATTAGCTCAGCTCATGATGCTGGAATCGCAGGTTCAAATCCCACTTGCTGTGTTGATTTGTCAAATATCATTGTCATTAATGTTAACATATACCGATGACTCCAACTATCCTTGTCTTCTGTGCAATACAATAGATGTACAAACTGCTTAATAAGCATTAATTATTGTATAAAACAAAGTGTATTATTGATGCAAAAAGTTACACAAATAGATATCTCCTGCCTGTACAACTTCCATGTGTATCGACAAAGCGGGCGAAGCCAAAACTTCCAAGTTTGATGCATTCTGGTGTGGCCACCAACATGCTTCTTGCTGTTACATCTCTGTAAGGGAGAGAGAGAGAGAGGAGAGGGGGAGAGAGAGAGGGGAGAGAGAGAGGGGAGAGATAGAGACAGAGATAGAGATAAAGAGAAGGAGAGGAAGGCAGAGATAGAGAGGGAGGAAGAGGGAAAGAAAGGAAGAGATATAGAGGAAGGGAGAGAGGGAGAGAGTCTGGAGTGAGGTTGCACGGAGTTAACATAAAAGACTGCGGGTGGTCAAATACTGGAGCAGACGCATCATCTTTGTGTCTGTTATTGTATGTCTCACTGACTGCTTGATAGTATGGCATGTGTCAATCCATTTTCTTATGAGTACAAGCCCGTCTGCCTATGTTGTTTCTCATAGAAGTCATCTACTTGCGTGTTGTTGCTTTCGGTGAATAAGGAAGGTAATCTCATACCGGTGGATAATTTTTTTGCTCTCAAGATAAGAGAATGCGACACTGATTTGCCAAATGTAGCGCAACAAGGTGAATGTTTCCAGATCTTGCTTGTGTTCCTCCAGGTATGCCTGCAGCTGGAAGACAAAGATTGACGTCGGTACAGTATCTGATCATCGAGTTAAAAGTACAGGATCAAGCAATTATTATGAAGGCTGTAAATGCATGAACAAAATTCTTCAATTCCGATAACAGAGACTACTCATTGCCATTTTCCCATCTTCCTCTCTCTACAGACAGACCGGATGGTCTGTGACGTTCACATCCTGTCGGTCAGCACCCATCAAGGAAAAGCCGATGTGACACGCAATTGCAATTCCTGATCCTGTAATACTGTCGAAGAGGTTTGCATTTGATAACGCGACACATTGTACCCCTAACTTCGTTCCCTGAAAGCTTCCAATGTGTCATTTATTTATTTATTTGACTTCTCATGTTGAAACTGAACAAATTAAAGTGGGATGAGTTAAGAATAGATCACAATAAGGGGAAGGTAGACATCTCCTTGGATTACAGAGATGATGATAATTACAAGAGCAACACATGTTTCGATCAATGTACGAACTGTACCGAGCAACACCGATTAAGGGTCTACTCCATCTGTATGGAATCCAGAACGAAAGCTCAGACCCAAACCCATGGACCCCAATTGCATGGTTCACCCTGTTGTGAAAAGAAACAACTGATAATAAACCACAGCATGAAACATTCAGCGCCTACCTACACGTATCGCTGGACAAAGAACGGACAGAATATGAAGCACATTCGTACATCGTAAGCATGTACAAGATTGTTGTTGAACGCTACGAATCCCAGGTACGATTCCAGATTGTCCAACTGAATGATGCAGCGTTACACTCACATATGCCCGTTTTGGATGGATGGCAATGTTACAATCATGCACACCCACTTGACAATAAAGTCGGTGGGAAAATTTGAGCAGTTTGTCGAGCTCGTGTCACCATCAGGGTCGTGTGAAATTTACACGAGTCATTGACTTGTTGAAAAGGCCTGCATCGCTCATAGGTAATTATTTTATTACGAATTAAAAACTAAAGCAGTGATTTCGATTTTTTTTTTTTTCTAATCGCCTCCTATCACTCTCCCACATCCTTTTCCAAATGATCCCCACAAATAAATACTTGTTAAATAATTGATATAAATGGTAAACATCACCATCACCAAGCCATCTGGTATATGACATTAACATGCATGTGCTCAGTGTGCTCAGGACACACACACACACACACACACACACACACACACACACACACACACACACACACACACACACACACACACACACACACACACACACCAAAAGTAAGTGTTGCAACAGATAAGATATTAAAGCAGTTGTCTTCTTAGTTTTTGTCAAGAATTAAAATGGATGAAAGTGTTGTTTGGTAGCTGCTGTCCCAAATTTTAAAAAAGAAGTTATTTCTGAAGTTTATACAACAACATTTGTATCATGAATTTTGTTTTCCTTTTACAACCGAGGTTACAATACAAAATCATTGTGAGTGGGTGATTGGACCGGGATTCAACTAAAAATTAATCTCACTGTTTGCATCACTGCCGAGGTATGGCTGCACCACGAATGCAGTGCCCATCCATGTTAGGACACAAATTTGGAATTTGTTCAGGATAATGGTGCAAAATTGTCTTCTCATTGACAGACAGCATTGGGGATACTTAACATCCATAATAATGCTAGCGGACGGGCCACCTGAACATCACATCCGATGGACGGTGCATCCATTGACAAGACGCCCGACTTGCAAAGCACCGATCAAAGTCTGTAGTTAGGTCAAGAAATGAACCCAGAATAGACAACTTAAAGGTAAGTGTGCTACCTATGCACCATCCGGATGGACGATGTAAACAGTAAATGTTAGCATCAATTTTTCTGAAATTCAATGTTCACAGTCAATTGGTTTGAGACATACTTGAGAAGTTCTACGAGGCACTTCTTTAACTCAATAACATATTCCCCAAATAGTGTTTTTATGAAATCCAAATCGTTTGTGTTGATGTGCTTTGTCAGGTTTTGTACAAAAGGCCACAACATTTCACCTGTCCTTCTTGGCAGAACTCGGTGACAATCCAGACAGGAAGCATAGAAATTGTACCAATAAGCATGAGGATATGAGGGTGATGAAGTTGTCGCATGATATCTGAGGTAAGGAGGTAGAGAAGATGAAGGAGGAACAAACCAAAAAGAAAAGGATGATTAGGTGTAGATGAATGATGATGATGATGATGACACGATGGAGTTAAAGATCAAAACATGAATGAGAGGCTGGAAGGAGTCATCAAGCTCGTAAGAGTATATTTCAATGATCACAATTTCATCAAATCATTGCTTTTTGACTACCAATAAATCAATTCAACATAAAATAAAATTAACGTGTACCAGCCTCTTGTAGCAATCGGTCATTGTTAGCTTGGTCTTTGTACTCCTTCACAGCTACGTCCTGTGGTTCACACTCATCCTGTAACAGAACACATTTTCTTTTAATGGCAACATCTAAAAGCACTGCCACAACCCCCTGTCAATACACGAAAACATTATTCTTCCAATAAACTGGAACACTATTCTTATACACTGGCAGATTTCCTTCCTAGAACTGAAACATTCGTCAAAAATAATAGAATGGTCCTCAAATAAAACGGACCATTCCAGCCGATGAATAGGGAAAAACCACATTCATCCCATAAACTGCAGCAATCATGAAATTAAATTAAACATTCCTGATATAAACCAAAACATCTCCAGATACCTTCACATTAATCCCGTAAACTGTAACAATCTCTAGATTAAATTAAACACTCCTGATATAAACCAAAACATCTCCAGATACCTTCACATTAATCTCGTAAACTGTAACAAACTTTAAATTAAATTAAACATTCCTGATATAAACCAAAACATCTCCAGATACCTTCACATTAATCCCGTAAACTGTAACAATCTTTAAATTAAATTAAACATTCCTGATATAAACCAAAATATCTCCAGATACCTTCACATTAATCTCGTAAACTGTAACAATCTTTAAATTAAATTAAACATTCCTGATATAAACCAAAACATCTCCAGATACCTTCACATTAATCTCGTAAACTGTAACAATCTTTAAATTGAATTAAACATTCCTGATATATACCAAAATATCTCCAGATACCTTCACATTAATCCCGTAAACTGTAACAATCTTTAAATTAAATTAAACATTCCTGATATAAACCAAAATATCTCCAGATACCTTCACATTAATCTCGTAAACTGTAACAATCTTTAAATTAAATTAAACATTCCTGATATAAACCAAAACATCTCCAGATACCTTCCCATTAATCCCGTAAACTGTAACAACCTCTAGATTAAATTAAACACTCCTGATATAAACCAAAACTTCTCCAGATACCTTCACATTAATCCCGTAAACTGTAACAATCTTTAAATTAAATTAAACATTCCTGATATAAACCAAAATATCTCCAGATACCTTCACATTAATCTCGTAAACTGTAACAAACTTTAAATTAAATTAAACATTCCTGATATAAACCAAAACATCTCCAGATACCTTCACATTAATCCCGTAAACTGTAACAATCTTTAAATTGAATGAAACATTCCTGATATAAACCAAAATATCTCCAGATACCTTCACATTAATCCCGTAAACTGTAACAATCTTTAAATTAAATTAAAGATTCCTGATATAAACCAAAATATCTCCAGATACCTTCACATTAATCCCGTAAACTGTAACAATCTTTAAATTAAATTAAACATTCCTGATATAAACCAAAACATCTCCAGATACCTTCACATTAATCCCGTAAACTGTAACAATTTTTAAATTAAATTAAACATTCCTGCTATAAACCAAAACATCGCCAGATACCTTCACATTAATCCTGTAAACTGTAACAATCTTTAAATTAAATTAAACATTCCTGATATAAACCAAAACATCTCCAGATACCTTCACATTAATCCCGTAAACTGTAACAATCTCTAAATTAAATAAAACATTCCTGATATAAACCAAAACATCTCCAGATGCCTTCACATTAATCCCATAAACTGTAACAATCTCTAAATTAAATTAAACACTCCTGATATAAACCAAAACATCTCCAGATACCTTCACATTAATCCTGTAAACTGTAACAATCTTTAAATTAAATTAAACATTCCTGATATAAACCAAAACATCTCCAGATGCCTTCACATTAATCCCATAAACTGTAACAATCTCTAAATTAAATTAAACCAAAAACTCTAAGTTTTAAATTGGTATCTTTAAATTAAATTAAACATTCCTGATATAAACCAAAACATCTCCATTCACCTTCACATTCATCCCATAAACTAAAAATTCTAAATTAAATTAAACCAAAATCTCTAAATTAAATTAAACTGATATAAACCAAAACATCTACAGATACCTTCACATTCATCCCATAAACTGTAACAATCTTCAAATTCAATTAAACATTCCTGATATAAACCAAAACATCTCCATTCACCTTAACATTCATCCCATAAACTGTAACAATCTTCAAATTAAATTAAACATTCCTGATATAAACCAAAACATCTACAGATACCTTCACATTCATCCCATAAACTGTAACAATCTTCAAATTCAATTAAACATTCCTGATATAAACCAAAACATCTCCATTCACCTTAACATTCATCCCATAAACTGTAACAATCTTCAAATTAAATTAAACATTCCTGATATAAACCAAAATATCTCCAGATACCTTCACATTAATCCCGTAAACTGTAACAATCTTTAAATTAAATTAAACATTCCTGATATAAAACAAAACATCTCCAGATACCTTCACATTAATCCCGTAAACTGTAACAATTTTTAAATTAAATTAAACATTCCTGCTATAAACCAAAACATCGCCAGATACCTTCACATTAATCCTGTAAACTGTAACAATCTTTAAATTAAATTAAACATTCCTGATATAAACCAAAACATCTCCATTCACCTTCACATTCATCCCATAAACTAAAAATTCTGAATTAAATTAAACCAAAATCTCTAAATTAAATTAAACTGATATAAACCAAAACATCTACAGATACCTTCACATTAATCCCGTAAACTGTAACAATCTTTAAATTAAATTAAACATTCCTGATATAAACCAAAATATCTCCAGATACCTTCACATTAATCCCGTAAACTGTAACAATCTTTAAATTAAATTAAACATTCCTGATATAAACCAAAACATCTCCAGATACCTTCACATTAATCCCGTAAACTGTAACAATCTTTAAATTAAATTAAACATTCCTGATATACACCAAAACATCTCCATTCACCTTCACATTCATCCCATAAACTGTAACAATCTTTAAATTAAATTAAACATTCCTGATATAAACCAAAATATCTCCAAATACCTTCACATTAATCTCGTAAACTGTAACAATCTTTAAATTAAATTAAACATTCCTGATATAAACCAAAATATCTCCAGATACCTTCACATTAATCCCATAAACTGTAACAATCTTTAAATTAAATTAAACATTCCTGATATAAACCAAAATATCTCCAGATACCTTCACATTAATCCCGTAAACTGTAACAATCTTTAAATTAAATTAAACATTCCTGATATAAACCAAAACATCTACACATACCTTCACATTAATCCCGTAAACTGCAACAATCTTTAAATTAAATTAAACATTCCTGATATAAACCAAAACATCTCCATTCACCTTCACATTCATCCCATAAACTGTAACAATCTTTAAATTAAATTAAACATTCCTGATATAAACCAAAACATCTCCAGATACCTTCACATTAATCCCATAAACTGTAACAATCTTTAAATTAAATGAAACATTCCTGATATAAACCAAAACATCTCCAGATACCTTCACATTAATCCCATAAACTGTAACAATCTTTAAATTAAATTAAACATTCCTGATATAAACCAAAACATCTCCAGTAACCTTCACATTAATCCCGTAAACTGTAACAATCTTTAAATTAAATTAAATATTCCTGATATAAACCAAAACATCTCCAGATACCTTCACATTAATCCCGTAAACTGTAACAATCTTTAAATTAAATTAAACATTCCTGATATAAACCAAAACATCTACATTCACCTTCACATTCATCCCATAAACTGTAACAATCTTTAAATGAATTTGAACATTCCTAATATAAAGCAGATCTCCTAAGCACTCTGTCACAACGTGAAACATTTCCTGATAAAATAGCATATTTCCAAGTTTAAATTGAACATTTACTCCTATAACAAACACAATCCATGCTAGAAAATAGCCAAAAAACAAAAAAAAAATCATCCAACGCAAAATTTGTTTTTGATTGTGCATGTGCAGCCTCACCTTTTCCCGGTAAAGAGCATGCATTACATCACAGAACTTTCCGTTGTGAAGGCTGTATCCCATCTTGATGCTCTGCCTGTCCAGCTCCATTGTCGAACCTGTAGTTGGCATAGATGTCAATGCAGCAATAACAACGTAATCAACGTGTGATTTAAATCACCTCCATTATAATAAAAAAAAAACAATACACAATATATTGTTTGATAAAACATTGCAAATTGAAAACAGTGTTTGGAAAAACAATTTTCTATTCAAACTATAATGCATTTAGTTTAAAAAACAATTATGGGGCTGGCAGGATAGCACAGATGTGGCCTACTCGCATTTGAGCTGTCTCATCTGGGTTCGATTCCAGACCCAACAATAATGATCACTTTGGATGCTTCACAGGCAAGTCGTTGCATTTTAGCCAATGTACTGGCTGCTGGTGGATGTTAAATGTCCCACGATATATTCTGAGGAAGAGTAATGAGTTATCGGGGGTGCCCTGTCCAAATTCCAAATCCTCACCATCCTATCTCTGGTAAGGCAATGGCAAACCACTCAATATAATATTTGCCGTGAGACTGCTTCAGTATGACTGACACCCGGAAAAGGTAAGGACTTGTCATAATCTTTAATTAATATTTCGTTTTAGTGAATGTTCTAAAGGAAGAGATGCAATCTTATAAGCAGTCCAACCACAGAGGCTAATGGTCGGAATGATGCAATTGTGGGAATGTCCAATCAGAAATGCTTCCTGAGTGAATGATGGAGGTAACAGTTAACTAATGCTAGACATGTTGCTCCTCCTTTCCCAGCAATGGATGGAGGATTTAAATCTCAAACAAGAGGTCCAAACAAGAGGTTATAATTACATTTCCATCCTTGCCTCACAGATTTCTTTCACGTAGATATGCAAACAATGGGTTATCCAAGCCCCCCCCCCGCCCAACACCCCAACCCCCATCTCTGCCCCACCAAATGTCAGTATTATGAAAACTATCTTATGGTTATCCTCTTGGGATAACCCTAACTCGTATCACTTTGTGTCCCTGATTACACCCATGGATGTGCTTAGAGGTGATTTATTTAAGGTAAACCAATCTATGCAGCCCTGTTACTCTCACACCCTTACAAAGTAGTAGTTGGTATTTGTTTTACTCTGCATCTCATCTGGTTTTATCACTCTGCTCTCAACTTTTCCACCCATCTCAAGTCCCATCGTGCATGTAGTATTTACTGATTGACGAAACCACTTCGTATCTGCACCTCGATGTCTAATCTTGCTTCTTGTTCTCCTTTTATAACCAATTTGTAGAATCGTTCCCGATGCCCATCAAATCATTTTGATTACTAGAATCAGAAAGGGTAAAGAGAGAGATATTTATATGACTTGTGAAAGTACCAGGAACACATCTGTAAGTTTCATCAAAATTCTGCTCCACCATAACCTCTGCATAGTCACTGTTGTCATCTGCAAAATAACAATAGGGTGGGGGGGGGGGGTAGAGGGTGGGATCATTTATGGCCACAGGGTAGTTTCACAAGTGTTAGATGACGCTATCCATTCCCTATTTGTTTTCAGCCAATACAGAGAGCAACACCAACATTAAAAAAGCATGTCTGGAATTTTGGGCAAAGAAGTTCAGAGAGAGAGAGGGATGGATGGATGGAAGCAGGTATGGAATTGGAAAAGTGTGTAAATATATTGCTCTGTATTGAGGATAAAGGTCCAAGACAGTATGTATTTGGGTTGATGTTTAATGGAGGACTTCTGTCCGAGTCTCGGACTTTAAAAGTCTGAGAGAATGGTGCGGAGATTGATCACTTACCTCTGAGCCGTCTGGTCAGGGTTTGATTCCCGACCCGACTATAAACTGTAGTATTGGTGCTTCACTGGCAAAGGTGGTTGCATCACAAAGTGTGCTGTCCCTCAAGTGGCCATTAAGCTGGGGACTCGTCTGCTAGCATTAGTTGATGAACATTAAAGATTCCATGTGGTGTTCTTCGCAGAGAATATGCGAGTTATCAATTGCACCCTGAACACATTCCTACTTCCTGCACTAAACTATGGCTAGCAAGTGATTTGGTTTCCTTGAGTATTATACTTTACACCAGATTACAGTTAGTACTTGCTATCCCAGAGCGTGGTTGCCATGCAGGCCACAACTCCCACAGTCAACAAATTCCCACACCCAGGTGTCACATGACAAAGAAAGGTCAACTGTAATAACGACGACGACACTTCTTTCATTAACCTGGTGCTCAACTACCAATGGCCTTCCTCAATGGGGTTGAATTATGGTGACAGGACTCAAGGAACGTGTTAGAGCCATGAATTCATCACAATAAACAAACAAATCCTCTGCTCTGTTCCATTTTTTGAAGATTCAATTATATAATCTAAGCAAGTCTCTGATATGTGCTCTAACTATATCCTCTACTTCATTATGAGACCATGGTGGCATTGCCTGAACTTCATCTTCTTCTTGGATATCTAAACCATCCATCCATCCATTGGGACCATACTCTGTGCAGAACGTTGGTGCTGCCTAAGCAGTCTCCTTGGCTATTGGGCAAATCCTGGACTTTAAACTCTGACACAGGATACCAGCAAATTGGCACTCATTTTGCCAACCTCAGAAGGATTACAGGCAGAGTCAAGCCCACCTGGTATTAATTCAACAGCCAAGGGGGTTTTGAAATCAGGATCCTAGGATCCCAAGCCCACCACCCTAACCATTAAGCAAATACCAGGCATATCGAAACAATCTGTTCCTACTTTCACCTTAATTTCCATGTAGCCGATGATGGTGGACCAAATGTGGCTTTAACTGTTCATACAGCAGACAGGATATTGCGACCGAGTCTATCCAGATTCATTGACGACCTCTGGTTTGTCTGCTCTGAGATTTGCTCAGACACAAGAAACACGAGGCAAGAACAGTAAAACAGAGTGACAGTTGACACTCAGATGCATTTGTGGGGAAGTAATCTGAATTAGGGGTGAAGAACAATCCATCCATGCCACATCAGAAACTGGAAAACCAAAGAGCAACTGAACAATCAAGTTGAAGATGGAAAATATTAACAAGCTAAAACATGACAATATTACTTATTTGGGCCTTCGAGGGAAGCAGCGTTTTCACTGCTTTTGTACACCATATACGGAAATGTGAAGATGAGGACATTTTGTCCATATAGGTAGGGATGAATCTCTGCAATATCAAAGCTCAGCGCTAAAAGTCCCAACACACAAGATCAATGGAAATAGATATCTTACTCAAACAGATTGTTATGGAGGATGGTAAAGTAATGGAAATAAAAACTATGGTTTCTTACCCACTGGTTTTTGGAAAATGCAGGAATAGTTGAGTCCTTGGTGCATGCGGACAAAGCCATCAATGAGGTTCGCCAAGTCCAATCCATCACTGTCCTCAACCATTGTCAGCAATACAGGCTGCCAAAATAGCCACAAAATCGTAACATAAACCACATAGTAAGGGCATGATGGGTTTAAAGTGAAAATTCAGATTAGATAGGGAACACAAAAAGTTATTCAGGTTCGGCACCGTAAGGATTTGCATATTGTTAGATGTGTACAGGGTGGATGTAAAGACTTTTGGCTATGTCATGGTTTGGAATTGGGACAATGTTATGTTATTTTCAATCCCATTCTTCCCTCCAGGCCTTCAAAACAGCTGTTCACCACCACCTCTTATCATCCCCCATCCATACTCATGTTATTTTCTACCCTCATTCACCCTCCCCAAGCCTACCCCTTCCTTTCCAAGTTATTGTGTCCCCTCTCCCTCAATTTATTTTTCATTTTTCTTTCCATTTGTGTTTCATCCCTCGTTTCATCATTCCTCTTCTTGCTCTGTTTAAGTTTACATAAAAATAAATAAAGTTTGCTCATTGAAGATGGTTGCTTAATAGTTCATAATAGATCTAGCAGGATAAAATAGTTTGGCTAATACAAGAGAATTAAGGAAATGAAAAGTAGTAAAGAGGGTTGATGAAGCAAATAATTTTTTAAAAGGTATGAGATGATAAAGGCTGCTAAGGAAGTAAATAGTTGTAAGTAAAGGTAAAGAACCTTCATCACATCAGACTCAGTGGTGTAATGGTAAGACGAGTACATCCCCTCTGAGTCTGGGAGGTCGGCGGTTTGAACCCTGGCCGAGTCATACCCAAGGCTATTAAAATGATTTGTGCTGCTTCCTTGCTTGATACTCAGCATTTAAAAAGGATAGAACATGAACAAATAACCATAAGTTGGCAACCATTGTGCAGCCTTTGACGGGCTGGCCTCCTCCTGCATTGGAGGTTCCTTGAAGGGAACTCATTATACAGGCAGGTGAGGGTATCTGCAGATTACAATTCCAAATTCAAACCAGAAAAATCGCATGTCTTGTCTTGCTTGTCTTGTGAAAATGAATGAAAAAAAAATGTCTTGAACATCAGAGATGGGGAATCCCCCGCCATTGAAAAATAATTGAAATCAAATAAGCGGTTTTCCATTTATTACAAAAACTTTTTTTTCAAGATAGCCGCCCCAGTCGGCCATCTTGGATCCGGCCACGCCCAAAATCAATAGGGTTCTTCCTTTTCAGGTGGTACATGTGTGACCCAAATTTCAAATCGATATGGCGAACAGTTTGAGTTATCGCACTCACAGCTATAAATGTTAACGCCCAGCCAGCAAGACGGACGGACGGACGGATGGACGGACGGACAACAATATCCCCCTTCCGCCACGTGACGGGGGATAAAAAAAATCAAATGGGATACAACGATGCGATTCTTGCTGCATGCGAAAGAACATTTCTCAAAGTTTTGTCATTTCTTTCACTTCCAGATGTCTCCTGTGACACATGACATCACATTTGCTGCAAATGGCATCTCCACATGAAAAGGCGCAGTGTGTTGCCTGGTTCATCAACACCAAATCCTTCAGGATGACCCATGGAAGAACAGGATGGCAGCCACCATCGAGAAAAATGATTCGTGAGTGGAACAAAAAGTTTATGCAGACTGGTAGGTAGCATCCTGAAGAGGGAGGGGACAGGCCTGCCAAGCACAAGAGGTAAGGATGTTGAACACATTCATGAGTCGTTTGAGTGCAGTCCCCATAAGTCCATTCAGATTTGGATGATGATCTTTGCAAACCTTCATAATAAAACTTTGAGACATGTTCTTTCACAAGCAGTAAACTGCATCAATGTATCTCATTTAATTATTATTTTTATTACGATTTGAATTTGGAACGGTAATTTGTGGACAACCTGTATAATGCTTTCAGTAAAAATGGTCAAATTAGTTAGCCTGGGAAGAGAGGTGAAAGAAGTGAATAAATGGTCAAACCTTCAACATCCCTCGGGCATTGAGCTCCAACAATGTTCCATTTGTCGATTCAGAGAACACGATGCTATTAATGTCACCAAACTCGACCAGGAGTGAAAGTTTCTGGAAAAACAAAAGCGAACACATTCATGTCTGCAATGTTGAGTCCAAGCAGCACGACGTTGTATGTGAAGTAGTGATGTGGCATCTCACAATCAGCCAAAGTGTCAACTCTATTATAAAGCACTTTATAATTTCATTTGACTCTTTAAATACAGGACTTTTGAAATGACATAATCTGCTCCTGAATGCTTGGCACGCATGCGCAGAAACCCCTGGAACAGTGGTCATCGGGACAGGGAACGTATATCGTGCATGCCGGATGAGGGTTTTTGTTTTTTTTGTATAGTCAGGACTCATAGAAGAGCTTGAACACTAAATATATCAGGATGCAACAGAACAAAGGGACAGTAGAGTGAAGGGGAGAAACATCAACAGGGGAGTTGAAGAACAAAATGGAGGCAGACTTGGACAAATAATGGGTGTGAGGAGAAATGGGGGGCAGGAAAAAATGATTGGGCTGGAGAGGATGGACACAGAAGGAAATTCTCAGGAAGAAAAACTGGAAATTTAGAAGCATGTGGGCTTGAGTTGGGTGGGGGGCTGCAGGGGTTAACGAGGGCATAAAAGATCATGGTTTTGGATTGGGGATGATCTGAGATGGTGGTGAACAGCTGTCTTGAAGATCTGCAGGGAAGAATGAGATTGAAAAGATTGTGGAAGTTGGTTCCGCAGGCAAGGGGAAAAAAAGAGGAACAAATGAGTGGAAGTGACCAGTGATCATGGAATTTGAGAGTTTCACGATAAGGGGATTGATGGTGGACTGTGCGCGCCCTGCAGAAACCTGGAGGGGACACAGCACGGAAAGAGCAGAGGGTGCAAGACCATAAATGAGGTGGTAGAAGACAGTGAGATCACAAACCTGTCTGTGATGGGAAACTGATAGGCCCATAGACTCAGCTTCGGCACAGGAGATTCCAATTATCTTGAAGGCCTTGGTTTCCACAGCATCAAGCTGAGCAAGGTGTGAAGGCAGGGGAGCCTCTCAGAGACGAGAGCAGTATGACCTCTTCAAACTGTACTGCTCAAGATTCCCATATTTAACATTCTAAGACAAAGATCATGGGACGGGTGGAAGAAATTTTGGTTGAAGGAATGGACGTCATGCTGTAGGTTTGCAAAGCATTTCCATGAGAGACAGGTTTGCAAACTGTATTGTGAATATGAAGAAGAGAAGAATTTATCGTCATAAGGAAGAGCACGTGGCGTACTCATGCCGGAGAAATAAGGAAAGCGAAGCACTTTTATATGTTTTTTTAAGCTTTTACAGAAAGAAGGAAGAAGTGTATTTTTCCATGGAGATATTTAGAAAAGGGAGGGGTGAAGAGGTAAAGGAAGTGCAAGTAGAAGGCAGATATGAGATCATGTTTTGGAGTGAAAAAGTTTTTTGGGGGGTTTTTTTGAAGCGAGGGAGAATAAGATAACGTTGAACGGGCAGATAGGACAAAACTTTTATGGAAAAAAAAAAAGAAACAATGACAAATAACCTCAAAACCGAGACAATTTCGCTCCTGGCTACGCAAGGAGTAGGCCGAGTAGACACGAAAAGCTAATTCAACAATATTGACCAGTGCCACGATTTTTCACAGAAAAATGTCGATGACAAAACAAACAGCACAGGGATGATAATACGACAGAAAAACAGGAGGGAGGTGGACGGAACAGCCGTAGATTTGGCTCACACATGGAGCAACCGCGAACTGGAAGCAAAGTTCTTAGGAGATTGTCAAAAGTCTTGTAACCTAAAATAGCTCAAAAAGCTTCTAAAATATGCAAAAAATATTTGTAAAAGTACGTGAGATAAATGGGTGTGCCTCTGCACAACGAAAGATTTGGAGAATTTACTGATCAACTCGCCCAAAAAGTTGATATCTTACAGCCCGTACTGCAAGTACACTCGACGACGTGGGCCCGTGCGAGGTCTGTTGATGGGCTGTGGACGGTGCATTCTACCCAACCTCTCCAATCATTGCTGTTGGTTGGTAAGTGGACTTTGAACCTCGCGGTATTACTTCGTGTGAACATGGCAGGCTTGGTGATTTATTTAATGGGAATCTGCAATTGGAAATACGATGCAGTCATTACCAACACTTTGGAAGATTTCCCAGAGGGAGACACCATATCTGGTTTGGTTTCTTCTTAACACTGATACAAAGGTCCTATATGGAGCTTGTCAATGTACAGGGTAAGTATAAAATGATGATATTTTCTATTAACAGTGTTTGGAAGGAGGGATGACGGTGGTAAGTGGAGTGAGAGTCAGAGTTGTACGGGCTGTGAGTTCCGTGATAAATATATGTTGTTACGAATTCCCGCCCGCCGGCGTGCGGACAGCCGCTTTTAGCCGAATCACGGCCGTACGCCCACCGGATGGACAATTCAGTCGTGACTTTCCGGAACAATGCCGAAAACCAGTCACGGGTGTGCTCCAAGCACACCACAACCTTGTCCGCACTCTACCCGCGCTACAGGGTCCGATCGCCAAATAATCGATTTACCGAATTATTCGCGCGGGTAGATTACCAAGAGATTGTACCTCAGCGAGCCCTGCTTGGACACGAGCCGCTTAAGCAGCTCGCTCCGTTTTGGGATAACCGAGCGGGGTATTATCGCGAGGCCTCGCTGGACCCGATTCTATTATCGGATATTTACAAGCCCACTGTATTCCGAGGGCAAGATGGCAGTTCAATTGGGGAAAATGACGCGACGAACAGGTCAACATTTAAAGAAGCACATTTATTTCCAAACAACACATAAGCACGTAAGCAGTCATGCAATGAATGGGGGAAGCACGCATGCAATTATACAGCCAAACACAATGCAAAGGAACGAGCTAACACCGTCTATCTATTATGTACAGTCACTTATACAGTTTTACTTGACGGACTCGGCGCCACAACTTCCATTCAAAGAAAAGCAAGGAAAAACCCCCTCAAAGACAAGGGGGTAGACTGGACCTCTCAGGGTCTTTATCAACCTGGAGCTTTGAGGACCGAAGGAGCTCCAAGAGGCCGCGCAGGTTACCTTCCTCGCTGGGGCGACCCACGACGTTCCGTCCCCACGGCAGCTAGCGTAACCGCGGCTCGGCCGTGGCCTGGTGATTCGGTTCCCAGCCAGGAATGCCTGAGAGGAACGAACGGGTCTTCGCTCTTTTTGAGTTGATGCTCTCTTTAAGAACCCATCCCTCCCTCAGCGATGCTCGGACCGTTCCGAAGCCTGATCACCTCAGACCGTTTGGTGCTGGTTGACGAGCTCTCTTCGGCTCGCACATGAACACGCAGCTCCGCGCGGCACAGCAGGCTTGGTCGTCCTCGCATCTCCTCCGCTCTCTTCAGCTTCTCCACGGATTGCAGGCTTTAGGCTCCAGTCACTCCGAACCCCGACAGACACTCCACCGACTGACTTCGGACTGGCGCTCCGCTCGCCCTTTTATAGGGCCCGAGAGATGAGATCTGATCTCTGCACTCTCAACTCTGACCCCTACTGGCTCCGCCCCTCTCGCTCTCTTGATCCGAATCTCGGACGAAGCTTGCACAGAGCGGACGTGCGTGAGATCAGACTCGCGTGGCGAGCGGACGTGCGCGAGATCACCGACTCGCGCGGTGAGCGGACCCCCGCGTCTGCCTGCAGCGATACCGTTCGATGCGGACTCGCCGTGGCTGGTGCAAAGATGGCGTTGCTTCGGAGATGAAGGTGAGGCGATGTTGTTCGTGTTGATCTATTGGGGGAGATGTGGATTATGGGATGGTGAGGAGATGTCGTTCTTGTGAAGGCGGTTGTGGAGAGGGTGGTTGGTGGTTGGCATAGTGGAGAAGGTGGTTGGTGGTTGGCATTGTGGAGAAGGTGGTTGTCGAGAGCGATGTTGGTGGTGGAGGTGGTTGTGGAGAGGGTGGCTGGTGGTTGGCATGGTGGAATAGGTGGATGGTGGTTGACATTGTGGTTGGTCCAAAATAACGATAGTAAAAGAAAAACACTATCTCAAAGATCACAGCCCAGATCACATGAATAATTCCAATTAGACAATGGTGGGGAAATCTATCTGAACACAAACTTATCGGCATAACTGATCCAAGGACCTATATGGTGCTCTGCGAATTTCCACAGCCGTAACAATATATATCTATATTATAATACCAAGCTTGCACACTAAAAACTCGGCTCGCCGTCACACGATCCCTATGAAATTGTTGTGGCACTTAGCGGACATGCCGACAATGTTTGGGAAGTGTTGGCGTTCCATAGTACCACTTGCATTTTGCACAATGCGTATTTTTGTCATTCCCCGTGTACGGTATGTCGTCTGCTACCAGCTATGTTGTACTGCTATGCCGTGCATGTGCACGGGTATCGCTAGTATTATTTAGTTCCGGGGCCACAATATAAATATGAGAATTTTGCATCTATTGGTGAAAGGAGAAGCGTGTGTGTGTGTGTGTGTGTGTGTGTGTGTGTGTGTGTGTGTGTGTGTGTGTGTGTGTGTGTGTGTGTGTGTGTGTGTGTGTGTGTGTGTGTGTGTGTGTGTGTGTGTGTGTGTGTGTGTGTGTGTTTTATATCCACTCCCACCGCTCCTTGCACAAACAGGAAAAGGTATGAACTCGACACCTCTCTGATTGAAGGACATTTCGAATGTTTCTATATTTCCATGAGTTCGATTTTCATTCAGGAACAGAACAATTATGGTTAACAATTTTGAAAAATTGCCACTCTTTTGTCGAAATGTTGAAAATTATGTTAAAAAATAACCCCAAGAGGGAGTGCCGGTCATCTCCGCAGAGGTCGAAAGTCAGTAACTCTGTGCCAGACTGGAATAGGGGCAGTTCATAAAGTACGTACACTCTACTTCCGGGTTTCAAAACCACGCACCCCCCTCTGTATGCAGGCTAGTGACCACCCACCCACCCCCCTCATACATCGCTAATCGCTTGCAAAGCCAGCAGTTCCTTATGAAACGATGTTTGTAAGCCATGACGATGCAGTCCCTAGCGGTGTAATTTACCTTTTTCTTTTAATATCACAGCATGTCATTTATGAAAATATAAGTACAAATTGACATTCAAAACAATGTTAATGTCATAAATGAAAGTAAGTGTGCATATAAACTGTGTTCCATTGTTTTAGTTAAATATGACAAAAGCTTCAAATGTAATATTTGTCTCGGAGAGTTCCGGTTCTTAATTTTTTAATACTTGTTTTTTTTGTATGTACGTACTTTATGAACGACCCATACGGGAATCAGAACGAAGTTTGAATGGCAATAAAATCGGAACGAGAACAAATTTCCAAAAAATGGCTCGTGTTGTTCTCGATAATAGTCCGTAGTATCTGAATCACTAATAACATTTGATCTCTCTTGATAAATGAGGGAGGAGATACGATTTGAAATCAACGATTTTTGCAACTTTGACAGCCTCGTGACCTTGACCTCGACCTTGGACGACCTTGAAAGTTATATCGTTGTGCATGTCTCATCGACCTCTATCCATTCCACTATTGGTTATTTGTCTCCACTCGGTTTGATTGTGGACGGACGGACGGACGTACATACGGACGGACAGACTTCGAGACTGGGGCTATTAGGTCATCTCTACTGAGATGATAGAGATGACCTAAAAAGACAATTTGAATTACAGATTCTGTGCTGGCAATGGCAGGTTAAAGTGCCTGGCGATCAGACTCAGGTCACTGTAAACACACACACACACACACACACACACACACACACACACACACACACACACACACACACACACACACACACACACACACACACACACACACACACACACACACACACACACTGCATGTGCAAAAGACCTCGTTAGCATTCATACATCATTTGAAAGTCCTGAATTGCACAATTGGTTGCGCGTTGTCTGTGTTGTATTTCGGTATGTGAATCCGACACACGCATCTCCTCACCATCTGCGATTTGTCTGCACTGGAGCTCACATTGACATCTGGCCCCACGACAACATACATCTTGACCTGCCGGTTGTCCTACGGGATAAAAAAAAAGAAGTGAGACAGTTACTTCTTCGATGCAATACAATCCATATCGTGTTGCTTTAACTTTAATATGGCATTCCGAATAGTATCTGGCGAACAATAATGGCCAAGATTTGATGATTTCTACAATTGTCACCCTCACGATTCCCTCACCTCGCTCAGAAAGTCCACATTGGAGGTAGTCACTGAGCTACCTGTATGGAAGATCTACCCATCATCGACTCCAGCTCCACCTTTGTGTGCTTTCTGCATGTAAGGTTAGCATGTTCAGCTTGGTTTATTGCAAACATTTTGAAAGCCAGATATCCCACCACCAGTGTACCTATTCAACTATTCTTATCACACATGCTTTGACATTCTTTTGTACTACGGCATTGACTTTCCTTCAAGACCGTCATGAAAAAAACCTCTCTCTGCTACTCTACCATTCATGCGGGACCATAAAACCATATCTTAGTACAGATGGGGTTTCAGAGATAATAAATAAAAATTAACTTTCACCCTTTAAAAATCGTGCAAATAAATTATTGAATATCAGCTGCTTTTTTGTTTGTATCGTTTTCTCACCTGCGTTGCAAAGTAGAGCGACCTGATTTGTGATGCTTTAAAAGGCGGTGTATCATTGGAAATGCTGTTTGATAGGGTGATGTGAATACAGCGGAAATGTTGAAAAATAATAATAAAAGTATTGAATATAGCCTTGCATTTAATCGATATGAGAAACATCATTGAATGAGACTCGCCATAATTATAAGTGAAAAACATGGAGGAAATTGAAACCGGCCCATCTAACCTCACAGTACTCAACCATATCACACTGTTTGAAACTGGCTCATCTATCCTCACCGTACTCAATCATATCACACTGTTTGAAACCGGCCCATCTATCCTCACCGTACTCAATCATATCACACTGTTTGAAACCGGCTCATCTATCCTCACCTCACTCAAGCATATCACACTGTTTGAAACTGGCTCATCTATCCTCATCTCACTGAACGATATCACACTGTTTGAAACTGGCCTATCTATCCTCATCTCACTCAAAAATATCATACTGTTTGAAACCAGCCCATCTATCCTCACCTTAATCAACTATATCATACTGTTTGCAGATTGGCCTTGATTCGTGGTATCCCCTGTAGGACAATTGTTGACAGCTGGAAGGACGCCCGCAGGCAAGTGTGGACAGACAGACACAGACACGCAGAGACCGAGTACCTTTTATATTACAGATTCCCAAGTACTGAAGCATATCAAAGTCCATGTTATTTTTTAAATTTTTTCCCATCACTGGGGATGGATGCTTTTGCTCGCTTTTCCAATTACTTTAGATGGGTACTCTTTCTAGTCTATTGATAATGGAGGAATCTGCCTTCCTTTCCCCTTTCCCTGACATATAAGTTTCACATATGCCTTGTCCCTTCTTTTCTCTTACTTTGATCTCACATTCACCTTTCTCTCGTCTTCCAACCCTTCCATCTCTCTTAAATTTTCCTCTTTCTTTTCTAAATGTAATCCCCCAGCCTATTCCCATTCCCAGAGTGGCTTGGTCGTGGAGTGGAGAAAGCCTTATTGCATTGCCCTCACTGGGATGGTTTTGATTCCCATGGCTGTTCAGAGACCTGGTCCAGAGAGGGGATAATCACCATTGGGTGGGTATATTTTACTTACGAAAAAAAAACACCACTATTGTGCTCCATTAACTTTGACAAGGTTAGGAGACCACCAACACCACTTAACCCCCAACTATTGTGCCTGTATACCAAAGTAATAAATGACCCCTCAGGGTACCTTGCAGGGCGACTTTGTTCCACCTGAAATTGCCATCTCCAGTGAAACAATTTGTTTCACTTCATCTACAGCTTTCTAATCAATACCTCAGGCTTCGACGGACAGAGTTATGTGGGAAGGAAACTACCTCCACACAACTTACCTTTTCCACCTTTGCTCTGTGACCATCTTCTAGAAGAAATCTCTTGAGCTTCCGCATGTCAGCATGAGACACTGACTGTCCTGGACAAATCACGTCTTCAAGATAGCATATAAACGCTACATGTCGGTCAAATGGAGATAATTGTACGACGTTGAGCTGTTCGATTCCCAAATGAACAACTCAAAATTAGGTGGTGACCCTGCGTCATACTTTTCACACTTGAAAATGGTGGAAGCTAAAGTATGCACAGAGTATGATTGGTATGATGCAACAAAATTAGCAATACATAAGGCCTGTACATTTCCCTCTCATAAAAATGTTAGGTTATGAACAAAGTCAAAAACTACCACCAGGCCTTGCACATATTATGTTTCTCATCAACGAGCCCTCCAAATTTTTTTTGTCCCATCCGCCAGCATGAGTCCCAATAATCTGTACACATTTATTAATTACATCGATACATGTCGACATTCACGAGTCTAAACTTCCTACTCACCACCTCTCTGTTTTTTTTTCCTCTGTCTTTTACCCTGCTTATGGAACCATCTTCCTTTATCGTCTGTCTAATCCCTCTTCCCTGCAGTCTTTAATGTCGGCGGTTACCTCCGCCACCTTATGTTTTCACTCCTGTATGTCTGTCTGCCTGTGACCAGGATATCTCAAAAAGTTGTGGACAGATTCGGACAAAACTTAGACGGGTTTGGTGTGTGACAAGGAAGAATAGATTCGATTTTGGTGAAGATCCAGATACTATAATTTTTAAAGTGATACTTCATCATTGATAGACGGGGCCAAAAACAACATACACTGAACTGTCAGACCCCGCTATTCACAGACTCTGCGTATTCGCGGTTGATAAGATGTGACCACCTTCTACATTCATGGCCCTGTGCTTCACGTATTGGTGGTTTTGTTTCATGTTTACACAGTGCGTATTTGCGTTTTTGTTTGTGGTTTCACAGGCGCATTTGCGGGATTTTTGATTTTTACTTTTGAACCAAGAACCACCGGGAACCTATCCCCCTTTTTCTCATAGAGACAATGCCCCAACATTTGCGGTATTTTTCAGGAACGTATGCCCCATGAATAGCGGGGTCCAACAATATAGCATGATATCTCAAAACGTTGTGGACAGGTGATAACAAAACTTGGTGGATGAGTTGGGAGTTGGGTAGGTGGCAAGAACAAGCCGATTAGATTTTGGTTCAGGTACACAGATGCAGATCCGGCCTTTCAGCGGGATACAAAACATAATCTGTTAAGTCTAGCGGAGGTATGCGCTCTGCCAAGTACCGTTCTCGTTCACTGTGATGTTATCATATTTGTTCATCTCAACATTATATGTTCACTCTGTTCTCTAGCAGTCTGGCGGGCTGATGACAGGATAGCCTTGACGGACACACACTAACCTCTGAGCTGTGTATCCTGGGTTTGAATCTCAGCCCAGCTACAAACAGTCATCCTGGTGTTTCGCATGCAAGGCGAGGCATCAATGTGTTCCGTCCCTTGGATGGATGTTAAACTGGGAGTCCCATCTGCCAGCATGAGTTGGTGGACGTTAAAGAACCAATGGTATCCTTCACGAAGAGTAGGTGAAATATCGCCAGCATCCTGAACAAATTACAAATTCCTGCTCCAACATACGAGGGCATATCCATACCTCAGCAGTCATGCAACCAGCAAGCTGCATGCAGAATTAAATCCCAGTCCAATTTTCATTCACTAACAACGTCTGGAGATCATATATCCACTGTCAATAAGCTCTTAAATCATGGAATTATTCTCTAAAAAGTAATAGAATTTAGGAAACGGAGCCATTTTACTCCAAGATAGCAGCTGTAGGTCTTGCGGTGGAAGAGCAGGCATCTTTGTAGGCGTTCCAGCGATCCAAGCATGCATTGCATCGGGTTGAAAGAGTCAAAATATCGCCCCACTTGTTCCATATGCTTCCGTAGGAGTTTTGGCTGTATTCAAGTACACACACAAACATACACACAGACAGTAAGGTTTTCACAATAATGTGCCTTTGTAATTGCATATTCTCACAGGAAGAAAGAGAAAGGGGAGTTTAAAAAGAGCATGGCACATGCAAAACAAATTACATCAAATAGGAGAATAATACCGAAAATATTTGTTCAAAGGAATGAGAACATGAAACTGTAAAAATACAACAAAACCAGTGGTAGTGCAGAAGTTATGGTGCAGACAAATAACAGTGACTGTACAAATAATCGTAGTATCAATAGCAATTCTTGCTCCTCTATGAGCCGAGACTGTATACAAAATTAATTTCTTTCACATTTCTCAATTTTCTGAAGTTGCTGCCTGAGCGAAGAAAGCACCAATCTACATTATCCTATTCATGTCTCAAAATTGGGGAAAAAAAACTTCCTTTACAGGGTTTTAATTTTCTCCCTCTGTCTTAATAGTTGCCAAGTTAGCAAACTTTGAAATGTTCTGTGGATGTGTCATGGAATTTTCATGAAACAAGGCACAAACTTTCCTTTGTGGAGTTCTTTTCAACCTGCTGGAGTCAAACTCCAACTCACATTTTGAGTGGATCTTCATGAGGTCATCGTTCCACATATCATGCTAAGCTTTTAAAGGCCATTGCTCAAATACACAGTACCAGCAGAATCCATTCCATGCTGAGAACGGCCAGTGAGCCAGAAATGCATCCATGGATTGATTCCCTTCCCAAGAGGTGGGCTGGCATTGCTAAAATATATATATATATATATATATATATATATATATATATATATATATATATATATATATATATATATATATATATATATATATATATATATATAAAAGCTGGCTGATTGATACTGTAGGTAGCAGCAAACACACTGCTTATTTGCAGTGGGGGTGTCCTGTGTCTTTCACGCACTGCAACTAAAAGCCAGAGGTAGCTTTCTCAACTGTAGCATCACATACTGTGTGTGCGTGTGCGTGTGCACGTATATACATCTCAAACCCCCTAACTTGAGGCAGCAAGACACAGGTCACGTCCCATAACAGCAAATGCTGTAAGACATGTTTGTAACAAGTGCCGTCTGCCATACAAACACATTGTCTTTGCCCTGCTGATCACCAGTTAGGAGGTGGGGTTGCAGTCACAAGGGATAAATTAAACAAAAGGAGCAACTCTGACCCTAAATGCGACATGACACTGATATCATGCACATAAATATGCCAACTCAACACCTCCAAACTAGGACGGCATCTGTGTAGCACTCAGGTCTTTGAAGACTGAGAATTATGGTAACAAATAAAAGAAAGCAGAGCTGCCTATCCACATTTGGCCATTACTACAGGCTCGTCAGGATGACATACTGCCAAAATGTTTATTTGTGACCATGCTAAGTTGGTTAAAATTTGAACCCCCTAATTTGATGAACAGCAAACACTGCATATGTACATATACTGTATACTCGTACAGTCAGCCCAAAAGGGCTAGTTTCACGTAATTGGGTCGTTTCAATGAAAATAACTCAGTTTAGTTGGGACAGATCATTTTGAAATGTTACTTCCTGCTCAGTTCCAGTGGAAGGCGACTCTGTGTTCAAAACATAGGACTTATGTTCCTTTGTTCTCTAACAACATCTCAAGTCAATTATGCTCCTGTAATTTTTGCCATTTTGCAATCCCTGCATTAATTGATCCATTGGGCCTTTTACTTGATGGTCACTCCACCCCTGTACATGGAACTTGACCAGGGTTCAAACACACAATGATTTCCTCTCTTTGGAAGACACCAAGCATGAGATATTTTACATTCACTATTTAAATTCAAATAGGACGAGAGAGTGTGGTGGAGCAGATGAATGGATTTAAAGATGGTGAAGGTTATTTTTAGAAAAAGGATGCACTCATGGTACAAAAACAAGGAGAGATTAAGAGTGCAACTGAGAAGTCATGATATCATGCAATGCACTCGATCAGTTATGGTCTCAAATAGAGGAGGAAACCAGTTATGGTCTCATTATCCATTTTTGAGAAAGTCATTAGATTTGACAAAGGAGAGCCACCTTCATCTGAACCATGAGCAGTGGGGGCAGTACCCTGGTCAGCCCGCCAGCTTCCTTCCTGAAATGCACACACGTGGTTACCAAAGGAATGGTTAAATTACTGCATGAACACTGAATGGTGAAATAATTTCTACATTTTGCAAAAGGAGTGCAAGCTAGTTCAGCAGAGCAGATGTTGAGGATATATAAGAACATTGATGCCACAAGGCACAGTTAAGGTTAGACTTAGGGTAAGCCAGGAAGCAGCAAGTTGCAGATAGGTGTTACGCCTAACTTTTGGAGAAGGTGTTACACCTGACTGTTACGCCTGACTTGCCATCCAACTGGAGGAGAAGTTCAAATTGAAAAGGGTACACGATGTAAAAAAAAAAAAAAAGGAAGAAAGAGGGAGGGCAATGGGGAAAGAATTCTGGGATATATAGATTGAGGGGCACGTGCTTTCAAAATGAAAAACACAGTTTCGGTATTCAGCTTTGACGTGTGCAGCATCTCTGACTGTGGATCCATCCAATCCTTGGTGAGTGAAGTTAGAGTAAATACCGCAGGCTGTCTTGACAAGTGCTGGTGGCTTTTGGTGGATGGAGACAGGGATGAGAATTAACTTGCCTTTCACTCCCTTTGTTGTACAGCATTATGTTTACTCCTCTTTGTTGCAGTAAAAAAAACCCTCACCACATATTCCCTTTAATTTCAGACTCTCTTGTCCTTCCTTTCCCCTTGCACTCTCTCCCTTCCCTCTACTTCCTCCCACCACCTAACCCCCTCCTCCCTGTTTCACTTTTCACTCATCCTAGTGCAATCATCCTGATCCATCATGTAATTCCATCCAATGTTCCATTTCTTGTGTCATCACAACTCCATGAAAGTGTGTACCAAAACCAGTAGCCTCGTGACCAACCTTATTGTCAATCACTGTGCCCTCTCCATGTAGCCAACGATGCCCGACTGGCTCTCACTCTACACCCAGCCAGTTGTACCAACACGATAATCAGTCAGTCTGGAATAGTTGGCCACCTGGGTTCTTGATAATCTGAAACTTCTTTCTTTAGTTCATTGTTGATACAAGACATTTGCCAACTAACATTCACAGGTACAAACTCATGAAGATTAGCTTGTTAGATAATCTCATCCATTGCCATATGATTTAAGGTAGTGGTTGGGTAAGTAAGTTTGGTAGCAGAAATTTTGGCAGAGGTCCAGCCAATTGTAAGGCAAATTTATCCCAGTGACTGCAGTATATCTGATGTTGATTAGCACTCTTCATAGGCACAGCACTTATTTCATTGTTAAATCAGAACTGAATTGACAGTTCATTGTGTAAAGTCCAGTCTTGGACAGTATGCTGCCTGCCTATGGTGAGAACAGATGTTGGTTCCTACCGACCACGAGTGTGAGCCTTCCAAGGTCAAGTGATTAATGCACTTACTTATTAAAAACGATATTTTCAACTGGGTTAGAGGACTTAAATTTTATTAATGGCGCCGATAAAAAAAAAGAAGCTTTAACAGATCAAAGTTATTTAAACAAAACACTGTCATCCTCACAAAAAAAAAACAAGCTAAAAAGACAAGGAGACAAGAGGGACACAAAATGATTTGTGAAATAAATACATGAGGTTATGGCATGTAGAGCATATCATTTGGCCAACCGTATCACGTTATATGCAGGTGGGGTGCTTTGACAAATTCTTACTCTTGGTGATCCAACAATGATTTCTGGGATTTTCGTTCAGACGGTGAATAGAGTTTGTAGAATTTTCGCCTGCATGATCAGAAACACGGGTATTACAAGGATGTAAGAACCACACATTTCATCCTCAGGCCTTATTTCATCCTAGATTTTTATATCAACTTAAAGTGGACAAAGGTATGCTATTCGCTGTGGGGAGCAAAGTAAAGCTGACAGTTAGGATGTTAGGATGTTAGCCCTTCTAAGGGTTTATCTGGGTGTTGGTACCTCTTCAACCAGCCGCGGTAACTGCAGCAAAGTTTTTCTGCCAATGACAAATCCTCCATTCTGGAATTGCTCACCACCAATTTTCCTTCCAACGTTTTCAGTTCTTCCACTGAAGTACTCCATTTGGTTCATCTGATCGCATTCTTGTGAGAGTGAACATCTGTCTGTCTGTTTTCAGAGAGATGCCTCAGCTCCGGAGAGTCTGATGGTTCCCTCAGGCCAACTGGCAGGGACTGCAAGCTTCCCTCTCACTTCAGAATTGGTCTTCTATCTCCACTACCCCTGAAATTGATTCCACCTGAGAGTTGTTCAACAGAAATTCTCTCTCATTCTCTCATATTCATTCTCTCATACTCTCTCTCTCATACTCTCTCTCTCATACTCTCTCTCTCATACTCTCTCTCTCTCATACTCTCTCTCTCTCTCATACTCTCTCTCTCTCATACTCTCTCTCTCTCATACTCTCTCTCTCTCATACTCTCTCTCTCTCATACTCTCTCTCTCTCTCATACTCTCTCTCTCATACTCTCTCTCTCTCATACTCTCTCTCTCTCTCATACTCTCTCTCTCTCATACTCTCTCTCTCATACTCTCTCTCTCTCTCTCTCTCTCTCTCATACTCTCTCTCTCTCTCATACTCTCTCTCTCTCTCATACTCTCTCTCTCTCTCATACTCTCTCTCTCTCTCATACTCTCTCTCCCTCTCATACTCTCTCTCCCTCTCATACTCTCTCTCTCTCTCATACTCTCTCTCTCTCATACTCTCTCTCTCTCATACTCTCTCTCTCTCATACTCTCTCTCTCATACTCTCTCTCTCTAATACTCTCTCTCTCATACTCTCTCTCTCTCATACTCTCTCTCTCATACTCTCTCTCTCATACTCTCTCTCTCATACTCTCTCTCTCATACTCTCTCTCTCATACTCTCTCTCTCATACTCTCTCTCTCATACTCTCTCTCTCATACTCTCTCTCTCATACTCTCTCTCATACTCTCTCTCATACTCTCTCTCATACTCTCTCTCTCTCTCTCTCTCTCTCTCTCTCTCTCTCTCTCTCTCTCTCATATTCTCTCTCTCTCTCTCATATTCTCTCTCTCTCTCTCTCTCTCTCATATTCTCTCTCTCTCTCTCATATTCTCTCTCTCTCTCTCTCATATTCTCTCTCTCTCTCATATTCTCTCTCTCTCTCTCTCATATTCTCTCTCTCTCATATTCTCTCTCTCTCTCATATTCTCTCTCTCTCTCTCTCATATTCTCTCTCTCTCTCTACATATTCTCTCTCTCTCTTACATTCTCTCTCTACATCTCTCTCATACTCTCTCTCATACTCTCTCTCTCTCTCTCTCTCTCTCTCTCTCTCTCTCTCTCTCTCTCTCTCTCTCTCTCTCTCTCTCTCTCTCTCTCACAGATTCATCCCATCTCGTCGACAGTTATCACACCCATCTTTGAGCCCATGGTACACTTAATCCTGTGGTGAGGCAGATCCTGGAAAAACAAACAAACTTGCCTCCTCTTCCTGGAAGGAAAATTTAATTGAAAGCAACCTCAGATCATTCCATAAAGCCGACCACAAGTGTGCATCCACTTTCAGAAAACATCATCAGTCCAACCTCAAGATTGAACTTTCAAGCATATTTTTCCTCTTCTGAAACTTGGTGATGCCTTGTTAAGTCTGTCTCCAGAGTGTGCTCCCCTTGCACCCCTTCCCTCAATTGAAATGGTACCACAGCTGACCAAACTCGTGAGAAGGCTGAATGCCTCAATTCTGTGTTTGCTTCCAAATCTCACTTACCCAACCTCTCAATCTGTGTCCCCTTACACTATCCACTCGCAGCCAACTACTCATGGATACTATGTGAGAAGGTGGGAAAGGTTTTGGCAATCCTAGACTCTGACTCTGTGATGGGCATGGATGGCTTCAGTGCCCAGGTCCAGAAAAAATCTAATAAGCCGTTGCTGCATTTTTTTTCTGCTTTGTTAAACTTATCATTTCCCTCAGTCACATCCCATCAATATTTTTATCCTTAAATCCACTTTCAATCCCTCAATCCATCTTTGAATCCCACAATCCATCCATCCATTACATACATCCGCCCATCTATTCATCCACTTCAATCCTTCACCGTTTCGTTTCCAGCCCTAATTGCTCATATCAGAATCGATCATTTCGTTAATAGTTATCCATTTTTTCCCCCTGCATGTCACGCATTTCGGTACACCATACGACGTTTCTCACACATTCCCAGTACTGGACCTCTGCAAAGCACTCTGGCAACAACATCATCTCCTGAGAAACCCAACTCTAGCAACGTCATCTTTCGAGAAACTCAACTCTGGCAACCAACATCGTTTTCCAAGAAACACCTCCGCAACTTCAACACCATGGTAAGCACGGACCAATGAGGACGTCCCGTGCAATGTCAAAGAGCACGTGGAAACCCTTGCTCCTCGGAACTCCGCCTCCCATGGACTCTGCTCCTTCAAAGCCACACCCGGCCCAGAAAGCTTAAAGGGCAAGCAATTGAAGTTGTTCGCTGTTGTTGATGTGCACTGGAGATCCCATCAGAAGGAAAGCTGCTTGCCTGTTCGTGCTGAGGGACCTGACTGAGATGAGCATGAGGGGTGAGACCAGCATGAGGGCGAGGTCTTCAATGCAACACAGCTCAACATTGACTTACACAATCTTTTCTTGATGTTTATACAAACCCCTAATCGTCTACTTCGAATGCACGAAGAGTATCAATGCTAAAGAAAGAGCAATCAATGATTTTCCTCTTGACCCAACAGTATGAGGCACTCATTCGCACCTCACACTCTTCCTCTAAGATTATATTGTCGCCACGCGACACCTCTCCCGACATCGAATCAGGCCTCGCCCCCCCCCCCTTCCCAACATTTTCCTACCCTCCTTATTGGGTTTGACACAGGCCAGGTAAGCCAAGGGCCGAAGCCAAGCTCTGTTCTACTTCTTATCTCCTCATCGCTTTCCTGGTTGAATGATGGCACCTGTCCTGTGTCAATGTAATAAGTAAGATTGCCTTAAGGGGAAAATTTACATGCTAAGGAGAAATTCTGCTCTTTTGTGTCTTTGCCTGCCTGCCATATGTGCTCATTGATTGTCTGACTGTAAATACATGCTTGGTTATTGGGATTATAAATACCTGATACTCCTTGATTGTAACTAAATGCTTGCTGTTTTATTTGGTAAGCATCTTTCAAACCTGCCTGTTCATCCTTTCCTCAATTGGTCTGGCATAGTGGATAGAAGGTAAGTTCTACCCCACTGTTTCACTCAGAGATAGCCTCGTCCCACTCACGATTTCACTCGGCCACACGTAATAAGTAGACAGGGTGCAGAGTTGAGAGCACAGTTCCCGAGTTAAAAGTGACCAAATCACCAGTAAGGTAACGTGATTACTAAGAGCGAGGGCCCTGCTAGGTTTGGTAACTTCAACCGGCATCCGTGGTTGCAATCCATCGATTAATGGAGTTATCCGTGGCTGATGGTTTCAGGGTTGGAGGTCGAGTGGTGGGTCCAAGAGACCCCCCTCATGGTAGTGCTCATCCCGATCCCACAACATATGAATATCAAAGTATCAATTGCAATTAACTCAGTCGACATTTTCATGTACAATGTCTGAACCTAGCCCGCACCCAGATATTAGATCAGAAGTGGTCATACAGGATCCCAAAATGTTGAATATCGACTCATTCAAACCACGGACGCAGCATTTCGAGCCGGACATTGTGCAGCGATCTCGAGAGGGGTGTGACAAATGATCCGTCCCATGAAAAGTCAACAAGGAACGATGTCGTTACAGAAGTCCTTCATTACAACGATAATTATATCTTGAGTGCACTACCAGTCCTGAAGCCACAAGTCAATAAACTGCTGCAAACAGAAACCCTACAAAAACAAACGTACCGGATTTCCAGGCAGGCGAGTTCAAAGGCCATCTCTTTCTCGACTCCATTCAGAGCTTTCTTTTGATAATCCTGCCAAACCTTCCATGGATAACACCATGCAAACAAACACCACGTACGATGTCCATCGTACAGTTCAATGCATCACACCATGTTAACAACACAATATGTAGATTCACTAACTTGACATTACTGGTGTAAAACAATGAGGTTAAGTGCACAATTTTTTGGTAATTTTGGCCAAACCAACTTATCGTCTGCAGAAAATGTTTAATATTGTAAAAACAAGACGACCCTCCACTCCTCTTCCTTACCCACCTTCCCAACCCTCGCTCTCATTCCACTCCAATGCACACTCCTCTTTCAATCACTGAGCCTCCTTCCTCACATTATTCAATTTAATATCAGGTTTGCTAAACCACTAGCAACATGATGTAAACTGCTAAAATGAAGTGAATCATCTGTTGTATGGGCATAAGATAAGTAAGTCAATGTATATTAAATAAGTTGACAAAAGTATAGATGCAGTAAGACTTTTTTTAATGGTGGAGGGTGCTGGCACAGGTTGTGGATAAAGAAGAAAAGGTACTCAAACTCTCGTATAATCCAGGTAGTGGGATTTTTGGAGTAGTTAGCATGTGAAATGGTTTGCTGGAGAGGCTATTGGAAGCAAGAACAACAAAAGAGCTTAATAGTAAATGAGATAAACCTCAATCTGAAGCAGAAAAAAACAAACAAACAAGGGCACAGATAGCTTAGGTGAATAAGCAAGTGTTTGTGAGTCGTGATGCTGATGAGTGGTGCTGGTGTGTGCATGTTCTTACATGATTGAGGGAAGAGTATGATGGCGTGTGACATGATTTATTCATTTTTGATGTGGAATGTAAGTACAATATCTAGAAAATTCGAGACTAAAGCTATTCAAGCTTCTTCATGATGAGCCTTAGATCAAAATATCTCATAAAAAATGCAAGTTGGTGTGTGTGTGTGCGTGTGCGTGTTTTGGTGGTTGTTATCTCCATTTGTAGTTTTCAGGCGGTGGAACAGAGTCTTCCCAGGACTCAAGGTATCCACCTCCACTTTGGTAAGGGATCACAGTTCATGGACCAAACTGTTCACCTTTTGTTGTTCTCAGAGTTTTGTTCTGAGGTCTCTTTTCAGGATCATCACCGAACCCCGGACAAGCTTCCAATTGTAGTTCGTTTGTGGTAATATTCCCGGCGATGGTTTTCAAAATCTCAGTGAGGTTCTTCTTTCCTATTCCTGTTGCTCCAATTATCACCGGTACAATGTTGATGCTCTTCAGCTTCCAAGATCTCTTGATCTCATTTTTGAGGTCCTGGTATTTGTTCGTTTTCTTGATTTCTGTATTATTTAAACAAAAATTGCTGGCTACTGATATCTCAATCAGCAATGGTGTTTTTTTTTTTTTTCCTGAGAATGATGTCCGGTCGCAAGGCTTTCTTTTCTATGTTCACGTTCGATGGGATCATCATGTCGTACGTGAGCACGACGTCCTTATTTTCAATGATTGCCTTTGGTTTGTGTTTCCATGAGTTTTCTGGAACGAGGATGTTGACAATTTTGTCGATATGCCAATGAATCACTTTGGATACTTTGTTGTGCCGTTGTGTGTAAAGTTGTTCTGACAATCGTTTTTCGCATCCCGAAAGCAGGTGACTAGTACTTTCTGTTTCTGTCTTGCAGAACCTACACTTGTCCGTCTGGCTGTCCCTCCATCTTTTTTAATACATTGGTGGAGTGTCCTTGATCTTGGGCATTTATTATGATACGTTTTCCGTCCCAATTGAGCTGACCTCTTCTTAGCCATTCCAATGAGCCTTCTTTGTCTATCCACAATCTGTCCAATTATTTTTTTGTATTTTCCTGCTCTTTTGTCGTTCTCCCAGTTGTTGGTGTCTATTTATTGATATTTCTTTTGTCTTTTTTTGCAATTGTTGGGGCTATATCCATTGCCGTTTCATCTTCCTGTGCGGTCGGTATCTTCTATTCATACCTGTGTGGAAATTTTTTGCAATGTGAAGGATAATTTTTCAAGTTTGTCGTGTTCATGTTTTTTGACAAATTGAATCCGATAGTGTGTTGAGCATTTCACATACTCAGCTAGTCCTACACTCATCGCTCTGTGCACCTGGTTGAGTTCCATCTCAGCAGGCACATTCTCGGGATGGATGGGTTTTTGTGGAACATTTTGTGGATGGGAAGTTTTCTTGTTTTTGATATCTATCTTGTTGATTTCTGATTGGGCCCTTTTATTATTCCGCAGCTGTATTGGAACACTGGAACTGCGAGTTGGTTGATGGCTTTGATTTTGTTTCTTGGGGAGAGGTAGGTTTTCAGGATCAGCTTCGTTATACGTCGGTATTCTTTGACGATTACTTTCCGCATTTGCTTGTGACATATTTGATGGACCTCCAACATATTTGTATGATGCTTCGTTTTCCATCTCCTGTACTGTAGTTTCAAGGTCAATTTTTATGTTGTCTGTTTTTGTTGGTTCACCTTCTACAAATGTGCACTTGGCACACATATCTGGTCGAAATTCCATTTGAATGTTCTCAGAGAACCGTTTTACTAGTTCTAGCTGTTCTGCAGATTTTTCGTCATTCAGTTTGAAGAGCTTTAAATCATCCATGTATAGTTGGTGTGTCACCTTTCCTGTTTCTTTGGATGTTCTTCAATTGCTTGTTAGGGTGTATCCATGTCCTTGTTTGTTGATGAGGTTACTCAGTGGGTCCAGAGCCAGACAAAACTAGAGGGGGGAAGGGGGAAGACTGTCTCCCTGGAAGATCCCACGCAGTATCTTCACATCTGGTGTTTCGAGATTTCCTTCTGAGTACTGTAATAGCAATGTGGTATTCCAGAGCTCCATTGCTTTTTCAATCAGTTTGATTATTTGCATATTGATTTTGTATATTTGCATGCATTTCATCATCCATGTATAGCCTGGTGTTGGCTTCGTGGTTAGGGTGGCTGACTTGGGATCCTAAGGTCCTGAGTTCGAGCCCTGTTGGTCACTGAATTAATACCAGGTGGGGATGACTCAGCCTATCATCCTTCCGAGGTCGGAAAAATGAGTATCAATATACTGGTAATAGGGACATTGCATCAGCGGCATAGCTGTGTCCCTAACCAATGATGCAACTAGCAGCCATTAGGCTGCACTTGAAAGAAGAAAAAAAAAATCATCCACAGATGTGGGACACTGTCAAAAGCTTTATTATAGTCTATCCAGGTGGTGGACAATTTGGTTCTCCACATTTTTCAATTTTCAAGTAAGGCTTTGTTCAGTAGTAGTCGGTCAATTGTTCTATCACAATCTCTCTTTCATCCCTTTTGTTCCGACTCCAAACCTCCTTATTGTGTTTGTTGGGTGTTGGTACATCATATTTATGATGATTCTTCTCAGAAGTTTGTGTGTTGTTGGTAGACATTTTATTGGCTGGTATTTGTGAGGAACTTGGCTTTCTTCAGATTTGGGGATGAGAAATTTCTTTCCTTCTATGAGTCACTCATCCACTGCCTTTTCCTCATGGATCAGTTCATTGAATGCCCATGCATAGTGAATGGGGAGAGCATCAAGTTGCTTTCGCCAGATGCTTGGAATTCAATTTGTCCCTGGGCTTTTAAACTTTGACATTTTTTGAAGTTGTTTTCTAATTTATTTTCTTCATTAATAATCACTGAAGGCATTTCCTCTTCATGTTGCTTCTTCTTTTCTAAGTTTGGGATCCATTCCACTTCCTCTTTATGTTCTTTTCGATCTTCAATCATTCCTTTCCATCATTTTTCTAGCTTTTCTTTTTCAAGCAAAGTTGACACATTCTGCTTTTGTTTCCATAATTTGTGGTAGAATCTCATCGGGTTACTCTCAAACATGTGGTTTTGGTTTCTCCTGTTGTTTGCTTCCCCAGTTTTTTTTTTAATCTTCCTTGCTATCATTTTTATTTTGAGGTTGTTTTCAGCACCCAAACACTCGAGGTGTTTATTTTCGATTTTGGATTTGTTTTTTATTACTTTGATTCTCGTTTTTAGGTTTGGGTTTCTGTTTCCTTTTCTGAACTGTTGTATTTGTCCTACTTCCTTCCTCAGTTGCTCTCTTTGTGTCTCTAATCTCTGTTTCCTTGGTGGAGTTTGGCTTCTATTTGTGGGGCCTGTTTTTAGATCCTCGTGGAGGATCTCTAAGTCTTACTCACGTTGTTGTTCTTCATCTTCTTCTTGTGGACTTTTTTGTTTCACAGCCTACAGTTTTCATCGAAACTTCATGAAACTTGGCATATATATATATATATATATATATATATATATACATGTAAAAATATCCTGCTCAGACAGTAACCTTCTCAGATTTTGAAAATTCCTCCTAGAAAAAAAGTTATGATGTCAAAATATCTCCGCTAATGGAAATCGCCTAAAAAATTATCTCTGAAACTAGGCAAGCTTTTTGAATTCTGTTTGCGGGAATCGAACAGGACATCAGCAGAGATTAATTACCGCACATATGATACATCACTATGACGTCACATCAATTTTTATGACGTCATTCCTATTTTTGACATTTTTTGTTTCACAACCCAGAGTTTTCATCGGATCTTCGTGAAACTTGCCATGTATATGTAGAAAGCCCACGCACAGGCAGTAACCATCTCTGATTTTGGAAATTCTTCCGAGAAAAAAAAGTTGACGTCATAATATCGCCGCTAATGGAAATGGCCTATACCATTATCTCCGAAACTAGGCAAGCTGTTTGAATTTTGTTTGCGGGAATCAAGCCGGGCATTAGCACAGATAACTTATCGCAAACCTAATACATCAGAATGACATCATCATTAAGAGGACGAGGATCTTAGCTCATTTGAGCTTGTTTTTTCCTCTTCTGGTGTTGTTTGCACATTACTTTTTCTTGAATGAATAGTGCTGCTGCGAAACACATGATATCGATTTCTTTCAAGGAGGATGATTTTGAAATCATTTTTCTAATTGAATGGTTGGTCAGTCTCATTAAGATTTTTGTCCATTTATTGTTTTGTTTGCGATGGAGTTATGGTCTCTGAGTTTTATCAATTATATCTCTTGTATTTTGTTTGCTACCTCTTCTTCCAGCCTACACTACTCTGCATCATCTTCATCCTCCTCCTCTCCCTTGTCTTTCTGCCCATTAACATCCACCTTTTACACTCTTTTTCCCCTTTGTCTCTGACAGAGTCACCTGATGCTTGCTATTGAACTGGTCTTGCCCCTCTTTCAGGAGGACACCCTCGTTCTCTCCCTTCACCACACTCTTTCTTCACCGCCATCGGACCGGCTCTATGTCAGGGTTTGGGCCCCCCCATCTCCTTTTTTCACCTTCAAGCGAGTGTGTGTTGTGTGTGCGTTTTATATGTGTGCGTGCATGCCTCTACACACAAATCTACTTTAATATAGATCATTCACTCTCATGCCTGGTGTTGGCTTAATGGTTAAGGTAGTGGGCTTGGGATCCTAGGGTCCTGAGTTCAAATCCCGCTCAGCTGTTGAATTAACACCAGGTGGGGTTGACTCTGCCTGTCATCCTTCCGAGGTCAGCAAAATGAGTGCCAGCATGCTGGTATACTGTGTCGGAGTGGCGACCCGTCCAGGATTGTTCCCAATAGCCAAGGAGACTGCTTCGGCGGCACCAACGCTCTGCACAGAGTATGGTCCTAATGGATGGATTCACTCTCACATCTCCTGTACTCTCCATACCAATGTGTGTGTGTGTGTGTGTGTGTGTGTGTGTGTGTGTGTGTGTGTGTGTGTGTGTGTGTGTGTGTGTGTGTGTGTGTGTGTGTGTGTGTGTGTGTGTGTTTTCAATGAGGTTCATATTAAATAATCCTCATGTAGAGTTTGAATGTCGCCAGGATTATTGTATCATCTGCACTTCACTTGTTCATCCAATGGAAAGGGATCTTACATTGAGGCATAACCATGCATTCTCTCAAAGCAGCTGTGAAAACGTTGCCACAAAGGACACAGGCTGTAGTCCAATTGCAAAACTCATTGAATGCCCAATAGATTAAAAAAAAAATACCTTTAATGGTGGGTTGATCCCCTTGAATAAAAGGAAAAAAAAAACCCTCACATTTCGGGCCTTACCCTTCGTCGGAGCAAAACAGAGAACAATGGGGGTGGAGGTTCAAACAGCAAGGATTTGAATTGTTTCCCACATTGTTTCCTGTTTGAACCTCTGCCCCCATTGCTCTCTCTTCTCCTCGGAAGAAAGGTAAGGCCAGAAACGTCAGTTTTGTTTTCCTTTCATTTAAGGTGGACCAACCACCATCGAAGGTAATTTTGGTCCACTGTATTCATTCTTCCTTTGCCACCCACGTATATCGCTATGTGTGTGCTGAAATTAGTGATTATATTCTTGAATGCCCAACAGTTTTAGTGCCTGTGCCATACCCTCTTGGGTATTCCAATGATGTCATGGCCACAAGATAGGTAGGGGCATGAGGGGGGGGTGGTGGGGACGATTACATGAAGGTGTACTGTAGATGATGCTGGAAAAGGACAACAAAATAAACACATTTGATGCCAGGTGAGACTTTTGCATTGACTAGTAGTAGTGCTGAATGGGCTACTTTGAGCGGATGGATTTGCGATTTAACCCAAGCAGTAGCACAAATAAGATGAGTTGGGGCCAGAGACGAAGCGAAAGTGAGTTGCAGTTAAATTGTGGCCCGAGTTAAACACAGAGCTGGGTAAGAGACTGGGTTGGAGTGAGTGAGCATCCCGGTTAAGGAGATTTGCAACCAGCCATCCATAATCAGGGATGCGAGCGGCTACTACTGGGAGGAGGAACCTGGCGGAGGTAAACGTCCCACCCCCTCGGGCGGGTCAAAAGATCAAATACCAAAAAATAGGATCGTGCGTCCTGAAGCTCACCTGGGAACAGGAGCAACAGCCACCAAAAATCCCCGCAGACCCCCTTAGATGCTGATATTTAATGCCGTGAACAAACTTTAGTACATCACGGGTGATGAAGGTTGTGGTCAAGTCTCATCAAATCGTGTGTGCAGTTTCGGAGAAGAGAGCAAACACCAATTTTTTGTGAGGGTGGGGGGGGGGGTCAAAAACCCCATGTAGACCCCTAAATGAGCACAGATTTTGATGCGGTCAATACATCTTCGTTAGGCATCAGATATGAAGCTTGTGGGCAAGTTTTATCAAAATTGGGTGTTTGGTTCAAGCGATAATGACTAAAGTGTTAACAGACTGACTGACACTCACTTATGGACACTGCTCGATTGCATAAGCTCACCTGACTAAACTCCAGGTGAGATAATAATACTCCTGGAATTCTCTTTTTTTCGTGGAAAGTACCGGAGAATTGTAAGGCACAGAGTCATTGAGAAAGACCTCTGATAACGAGGAAAGAGTGGCCGTCTACATGGGAATGACCTTTTTACTGACTAATCTCATGGCCATCTACAACTCCTTCCCTGTTCTACCTAGCCCCTTGGTTGTGATCTGCCAAGGAAGCAATGGTGTCTCCTTAACAGGTGTTGTGTTGGCAGATTGTGTCTAAAGTGGCAGTTCTAATTATTTCTCTTATTAATTACATAACACACCAGTCCACAAACGCCACACAAAACAAGTCCTGGTGAGAGTCTGAAATCTCTGATTGCTGTTTTCCTGTTTGTTTTTGTCAAAGGTTCTGGCTAAGTTCTTTCTCCTGGGAATATCCAAAGTGCGAGAATGATAAGAAATTAAGTAGGTTCAGCAATCGTAGTCGTAAGGGTGAAACCACTTGGCCACTCATGTTAATTTGGTTGCAGTGAGAAGGTATTTTGGACCATTGTGGCTACAGCTCATCTTTATCCAGAGAAACTCAGTTTGACCTCTGGGAACATTCCATAAGCCGAGGTATTGTAAAAAAAAAAAACAACAAAAAAAAAATTATTCAATTCAGAACATTATTTATTATCACAAAAGTTTGCCTTTTACTACCTCAATGTTTATTTTGTTTTTTGGATACACTCAAAATATGACAATTACAATTATGTGGTGCCTGTTACATCAGAGCCAAAGTTAATACTGTTCCCTCCAAACTAATACCATTTATCATTCATTCCTGAACCAACAAGGAGCCAAAAGGTGCATTACCTGTTGGTAGAGGTAGTTCAGCATAACCTCACTGTGGCTAAACTCCACCAGGAAGTCTTGGGGCAGAAATCGAAGGTGAAGTTCATACCTGGATATATAGCAGAGCTGAAGGAAATTTTCAATTCTAGTTAAATCTCAACATGCTTCTAAATAACCAAGTTTCATGTCGCCATTTAATTACCCTCGCCAGAGGTATTGCATTTGGGTCCCGATGTCTGTCTGTCTGTCCACATACAATATACTAATGTTGGCCACAAATGCCACCTGGTGACCACCTTAGGTAATAACCAGTATTAACAAAGTTTTATTTTTTTCAACCAGCAGTACATCGAAAAGAAGGAACAATTAAAATGTGAGTCTGTCTATAAAGTACATACTATTGCAATGCAAGCACCTCTTTCAAGGACATACTATTAAGAATGAGACACCATACATTTATAAAGTATGTGCTGTTAGGAATGTATTTTTTTTTTCCTGAATTGTGAGTGAGTAGGCAAACAAAGATTGTTTGTATTTGTGGGAAAATTACATCATGCCCACACCAGGAATCGAACTCAGGTCCTATGGTGAACCATACCAGCGCTTTGTCATCTGAGCTATCTGGGTGACCCACCAGCTGGACACACGATTCTTCCACACATAGAAATGCCACTCTCTTTCCCCTGCTGCTTCTGGGACACTGACTGCCAACCGTAGGAGCAGCGACGGGATGTCCACGAGAGGGTCCCCCCCCCCCCGTGGGGGCACAATTCCATGCCTGTTATTATTATTTTTTCAGGTCTGGTATGCTTCACCAGAGGACCTGGGTTTGATTCCCGGTCTGGACATGTAATTTTCCCACATATATATATTAAGTTTGTTTCCCTGTTTATTTATAATTGTATTACAACACCCCCTATGGTGAACAATAGCAGCAATGGAATTGTCCCCCTCCGGGGGGGGGGGGACACCCTCGCTGCTCCTATGGTTGGCAGTGCGTGCTCCGGAAGCAGCGGGGGAAAGAGAGTGGCATCTATACGTGAGAGAATTGCGTGTCCAGCCCATGGGTCGCCAGATGGCAGAGCACTGGTTCAGTTCACCAGAGGATCTGGGTTCGATTCCCGGTCCGAGCATGCAATTTTCCCAAATATACAGAGTATTTTTCCATAAAGTATGCACTATTAAAATGTGCACGTCTATAAAGTACGTATGATCAGAACACGAGTATGTCTATAAAATACATACGAATGGAATGTGAATCTAACACAATAAAACCAAAAAGGTCTGTTTGTCCGCTGTATGAACACAAACCTATGTCGTCAATGCATCGTCCACACACAAACACAAACACACCAACACACTGGCGGCAGCTCTAGAAAACATCAATGTTAGCAACAGAAAGGTCCACGAAACGCCTCGTTGGCTTCTGTTGAAGCAAAATTAAAAAAACACATTGCCAACACCGCAAACAAATTCCTACGCTCATCTCACAGAGGGCACTGCATCAGTGGCACTGCTGCATACCTCCGAGAACTGACATTATCGAGTGTGTCCAACGTGTACCAAGGCAATATAATGAGTCTTTAACCTTTCACCTGCTTACCTCCACTCATCAGCTGGATGTGTGCACTCGTACGTGTCTCGAGCGATTTGCATCCGCCAGGAAGGAGTAAGCCAGGTCACGTGACCCGTGGGCACGTGTCTCAGGGCAAGCGCAAAGCACGATTGCCACACCTGCACACTTTGTCCCTCGAGTAGCGATTCCACAACTTCCTGTAAAAACGGCACATACAAACCCGAACAAACGGCAAATTAAGATGAACTCGCAAACAAAATCTTTGGAGGAATAAAACCCAGTATACGACATGCAACTTGATTTGAGTTGGAACATACAAGTACAGAAGAACACATGAGATTAATATGGTGTTAGATATTGTGAGCGGGTGAGCACGAGTAAAATGGTGACAACACCACGGCTAAATTCCAGTCTTTTTATCTTTAATCAATCTGGAACTCTCGCTTCATGGAGACACATGCTCAATTAATCGATTAATGTTTGTTCAGCACATCCACATTGATCTAGTGACCAATCTGGTTCCAATAGGCCTGCTATGATCCCAGTGTAAGGATATGAAATAGGATCTTTTGACATCTTTGGATCGACAACCACCTATCATCGTCACAATGTGTACAAGGGATACCTATAACTATGTGATGCTGCTCAAGCAAGGCTTACCATTAGACTAGACTGCACATTGTGACCTTGTGGCGTTGACATCTAGCATGACATGCGGTTAACCGCAGGCCTATATTTTGACTCGGTGGGTTTGAGCATTGAGAAATGGAATGAAACCAGACACCCTTTACACATTCCGGCTACCAACTGTCCACATTACATTTCACAACATGTCCGGTTTCTTATTGTGCTATTCACATGAGCATGAGGATTGCATGTCCGCGGAGATGGTGGACACGTCAAAGGAATCTGAAGAATGGATCGTCCATTGTTACACGCATGGAATAAAACATAGTCTTCAGAATTCAAAATGTATTTATATTTTTTAAGCAACATAGGAAACTTCATCTATACTGATAAAAGGCAATGTGTGTGTCAGTGTGTGTGTGTGTGTGTGTGTTTTTCATGAAGCATAACATATTCTTTTTGCTAACTCCCCTACCTATATATATCTATATCTATATCTCTCTCATATATATATATATATATATATATATATATATATATATATATATATATATATATATATATATATATATATATATATATATATATATATATATATCATCCTTGCTCTAGCCCATCCCAATACAGTGTAGTACCGTCCCCCCGCATCTCCTCTCTCACTCTCCCCTCACCCCTATCTCTGTCTGTCTGTCTCTGTACATATCTGGACGGTGGATATATCTGGACAGTGTTTGTCTCCGGACATGTCCGGGCAGGGTTTTTCTCAGGACGTGTCCTGGCGGTGGTCATGTCCGGACGGGAGTTTGTCTCCAGACGTGTCCAAGCAGTGTTTGTTTTCAGCCAACTTGGCTCCGGATGCATCCGCTGGGCAGTGTTCGTCTCCGGACAGCTTGGCTCCGGACGCGTCCGGGCAGTATTTATGTGTGGACGGTAGAAAATGGATTTCAGATATAATTTTGTCTCCATCTTCATTGATATTCCATGCAGAATCATGTTGATGAGACAGTGTGAATCGTAATTAACGCTCCACCGCACGTCTGCCTTCCCTTCCCCCACCCCTCCTCACTCCCCCTCCCTCGTCTCTCCTTTCCCCTCCACCTCTTCTCCCCACGCTCTCTCCCTTACCCGTCTCTCCCTCTTCCCCCTCTTTTTCTCCGTCCCTCCTTTAGTATTACCATCAGCGAAGGGATGGGTGGCATTTGCTAGGATTCAATAAACGTAAAAATATATTTATAATCTTTGTAATCTCTAATGATGGGTGAAAAAAGGAACTTACCAACACGCTACTCTGTTCTCGATAGCGGACTGTGCTGTGGCCCTGCGTGTAGGGCTCATCAAAATGGTGAAACACCTTGAGGGGACGTCCTTGAGTCGATAATCTTCTCTGATTGTTTGTCTGCCAGTGGTTTGAGCTCCAATCACCAGAAGAGACCGACATTGAAAAGGAATCGTGACTTTGCCGTAGTTGTGCTCCACCAGCACCGTCAGTTGCAGCACCTTCTGCCATTTCTTTGAGAGTTTCCCACTCTTCTTCAGAGTTTGAAGAACCTATCAAAAAGTAAACACAGGAAAATATTATTTTCTTCTGAATTAGTGTGTGCACGCAGCTCAGCACCCAAAACTTTACAAAAAGCATAGCCAGCCGTGTGCCAGCTCGACTGGGAGTGAAAAGCATGCTTGTTGGTGATGAAGACCCAACAGGATGGCTTCCTGAGTGAGTAGACCAAGTGAAGTCATCAAAAAAAAGCTGCGCAGTATGTGGGATAGCACAAGTCAGTCAGAAACAGGTTATAATTGGGGACATAGCGAGGAAACACAAGCTCCCTCAGTTACTGAGATACTTTGTCACATCTTGTGCCGAATTGAACGTCTCAAGATATCAATTTGAAATAGACAAAGTGAGTGAAAAACAAGTGAGCTCAAAAGTTAGAGCGCTATCGGCAAGTTGGGAGAAGAAACCTTCACGGTATAGATGTACCAAGGAGTTAGTATATGACTACTGGGGCGCAGTATGGCTATTGGATGAAGCCTTCAGCTAAACGGCTGTTTTTCTACTTCCTTTGAGCTCAAGCCATTTTGTGAAATTAATCACTCAAAGCATGGACATGTCTCAACACAATAGAATACAAACAACATGCATACGTCTTTTGCCGTTTGAAGTCATACGTTCGGCAAACTCCCGTTTAGTCGACCCAAATACACGTGACCATTGGAGCATTGACACCATGTATACTGTTGGTCATTTGGGTGCATCAAGCGCCATACATCAAGGAAACCGTCGATGGAAAGAAAACGGGAGAAATCACCATGGGCTTCGGGATGTGGTTCCGGTGAGTTTCTGTCCAATTTGGGCTCAAATGTGCAATGGAAGTCACCCCCTATGCATATACACCGATTGATATCAAACTATTTTAAATGGGTCACCACCAGCGAAAAGAAAGTTTTTCGGTCAGAGATCTCACTTCGGTGCATCTATATTAAAAATGATAAATTTTAAGTTATTAATCACCAGTTACAGGGAAATAAAATGGCCCTTTATCACCTCCTCAAAGAGGCAACATTCAGCTGCAAGTCATGGCTTTAACCAAAAAAAAAAAAAAAAACCCAACTCCAGCAGATAGGGAAGACACGTTGATGAAGAAACATTTACCTTGAAAAATTCTGCACCAGTCATGTTCAACCTTTTCAGTGATGTGAGTTTCCTGCAAGAGGATCACATCAACTTGTTTCCGTTGGAATAAGTTATTAACTTGGGTCTGGCAGATGTGGTTAGCACCACCTCCACTTATATTAAGTGTTGCGAGAGTGAGTGTTTTCATTATTTGGTGGTAGATTTAGTCTGATGCTGAGAATACTCAGCCTTTGCTTTTGTTATAATTTTCTTTGGACGATGAAATTGTGACTTTGTTAGGTTAAGTTATTCGGAGTTTTTTTCAGACGTGCTTTGCAGTCTGAATAAACGGAGCCAGATCAGGAAAGTGATCAATGATTATAACATTCCGTTGTCTATAAGTTTCATTCATGTGACAACAGTCATGTCCATCTCCTTTTCTGATTCGGTTAAATAAGACATTGCTCCAATGGGGTCTGGGTCTATACTCTCAGCTATTTTTGTTTTAGGAGCTGTTAATCCAGCATCCAGGGGGGTCCCCGGAGTGTTGGGTTTGGGAAAAATTAGCACGCTGCCCATCATCTTTCTCGAAAACATTTAAATCTTTGCTTCCACAGTCCTGTGGCTTCACATTTACACGTTCATTTACTAGATGGGTGTAATTACCTTGGGCCACAGTTTGCTCGGTTTCAAGTGCTTGGATCGATGGTGTATCATTCATGGACCCGTGATCAGCTTTAATTACATCATCGACCCCATCCGCGAGAGTAATGGATGCACACACACCCTTGTGCAGTTTGAGACTCATTACACTTCTCCGGGAGATCTGTTTCATTTGTTAGTTCAACATTCTGCGAAGGGATTTCAGCAGAAACCTGGATAGTGTTTGTAATGAAGGTCTCCATATCGAGCGACTGATGAGTCAGCGGGAGCCCTTCGTTTACTTGTAGCCAATTTAAGTTCTGTAATCCATGACAACAGTTTGATGAGAAAGAGTAATATCGTTATTAGTTGAACCGCGAGTTTCCTCAATATTAGGAATGTTACTTGGTGGAGTTACGGTAACCTCTTTCTCATTGTGAATGTTAACTGGTAGAGGACCGGTAATCTCCTCCTTACATCCTGCATCCGTGTGACCCGTTTTGCCACATCTGGTGTTCGAGGCTTTGGGACAAAAGCTTTGTAAATGTCCGAATGTTCCGCACTGGAAACACGTTAAGGTAGCGGACGATGCATAGATTGGGTAATTAATGTCCTCGACAATGATTTTAAACGAGATGTTGAGTCCCGTATCGTCCCCACGGCCTAGTAGGACCATATAAGCCTGCATTCAGAAACTCATTACATGCTTTACACGTTTGTTCCAACAACCGAGAGGAATCATGGAAAGCTGGAAACCATTTTCCCATAACGGGATAATACGGACATGATCTTATCATTAGATATGAAAGGCGGAACATTAGATATTACTACTCTCGTCGTGGGGGTTATCAACGGCGACACCATTATAAAATGACCGCTTTCCGTGGTTATTCCCGTACTTACGACCTCATGGACGAGTGAAACTTCAGAAACAAAAACAACCACTTTGATTCATACGCGATGCGGTGCGAATATTTTCATCACCAAATATATTCCCAACTGCGAGGATAATATCCTCGACAAGAACTCCTTCAGGAGGCACGCACACAAACGCATGCTTCCTGGTTAATCCCTCGCACGCCTCACTATGAGAGGGTACATTCGCCATGACGACGATATTATCACCCCCTTCTTGTCCGAACCGGACAACAAGGTATCAAACTGAAATAAGTCAAACTAAAATAAATAAGAAAAACGCATTGTATTATAAGTAAACAGGCTTACAAAGCATCGTCAAAGCGGGTAGGCCGCGCCCAGAGTGGGCCCGCTCTCAATCTTTCTCTCTCTCTCGAAGACAAAGGCGTAGAAAAACGAAAACAAAAACTTGAAAAGCACACTGTAATGTAAAGCAGTTCCCACGGCTTGATCTGGATCACGTGTGTGATCTCGTAAGACCCGCAATGTTGCTTCAATTTTGGAATAAAGCCAGTATCTTGCATGGTGTCAGAAGTTAACCGGACCTGCTGCTTTCTTACAAACGACCATCCATAAGTATGGTATGGCATTTCCGAACTTTGAATACCCGACTATCGATTGGGATGCAGTGGAATTATTTGGAGAATTCACTCGGTTTCGAGACCACGTTCAGTTCGCGTGTTCACAGGCCCTCTATCGGAGCTAAACCCAAAGCAAAAAGCCAGATGGTTGGGCACGTGGATTGGTGCTCACGGCCGTGAGGTTTATAAAATGTTCACGTTGGGGAAGAGTGAGAAAGATGATCCCTACAAGGTAGTCGATTGTTTTGAATCGTATGTGAGACCGAGAAAGAACAAGCAGATCGCCAGGCACCGGTTCAAGCAGTGACAACAAAAGAGTGAGGAGACCTTTGATAACTTGGTGAAGGACCTGAGGATTATTCTCATGGACTGCGAGTATGCCCATCCCAAGGACATTCTAATCGATGTGATCATTGATGGCATTTTTGAATCCAGGGTGCAGGAAAGGTTGTTGGATCAAGGTGAAGGACTGTCAATAGCAAAGGCTCTGGAAAATGGACAACAGCTTGAGTTGTCTTGCAAGCAAATCCACATCGTGTGGAATGAAGATAACTACAAACTTGGAGTGTCAGCTATCACAGCTCAGAGCAAATCGCATCCCAAGCCTTGTGCCTTGTCATCGCAGCTGCAAGCATTTAAAGCATGCAGTAGATGTGGCAAGGATGAGCGGCATTTGTGGAACCAAGGGAAATGTCCTGCAATCGGCTCCACCTGTTCCTATTGCAAACGCCCGAACCATTGGATGTTGGTCTGCCGTAGGTGACAGCGACTGGGCAAAACACTCCACGTCGATGCTGGAGAAAACAAGGAACAACTCCCTGAAGGAAATTCAGAGGTTCTTAGAATATACAATCTTGACAACATCGGCACTCTGGCAGATGACAAATGGTCCCAGACTGTCAGAGTCAGTGGCATTGCGAACATTACCTTCCATATTGATACAGGAGCAAGGTACAATATACTTACACTGAGGGATTTTCAAAGACTACCAGTTAATACTGAACTTCACAAGTCTAAGAAAACCCTGAGAGCTTACTCCAACCACATCATTCGGCCAGTTGCTTCCACCGATCTTTCCCTGGAATTTTAGGGGAGGTCCGTAATAGCTTCATGCGAGCTGGTAAATCTGGATCAGGAGAACGTGATATTGTTGTGGGCCGGGGTTCGGTGGCGATAAACGACCACTAGGTGAAGCAGTAGAGTCGTTTCCACCGAGCACCCCGGAATTTAGGTCATGACTCACTGAAAAGTCCAAAGGTCACGGGTCCCTTAACGGATAGTGGTCGCCAATACTTTAACGGCGTGGAGTAGGGTTATTTGCCTAATTTCAATATACCTAAGTACCCACGTCGTCCAACTACCGGGGAAAACCACACCCTCAGCTGACTCTGTCTGGACCGAGTCGCAGGTACCAACTCGGATCTGGCGTATCCGAGCAGAGTTACCAGATAGGCCAAGAGTAAGAGTGTATATAGGCTCAAACCTGGAAAAAATTTATAACAAGCTGAAAATTTCAGTAAAGATGAATGATAAATAACATAAAAAGTCCCCGAAAATCCTCCTTGTGCTTTTCAAGATGGCCACCAAAATGGCCGACATTTTGTTTTTTATCATATATCTTAACAAGTAGACATGGTAGAAATGCAAACAAAGTGTCGAAATGTAGGTTTTCAAGCACAAGCAATCCTATAAAATCATTAATTACATGATTAAAACACTAAAAATATCCAAAACCAAGATGGTGGCCAGTATGGTGCCAAATATGGCCACCGTTCTCTATTTTATCATATCTTAGCAACCAGATATGGTAGAAATGCAAACAAAGTGTCTAAATATAGGTTTTCAAACACAGGCAATCCATTTAAATCATTAAGTATATGACTAAAACATTAAAAATATCCAAAACCAAGATGGCGGCCAATATGGCAGTAAATATGGCCGCTGTTGTCAATTTCATATCTTAGCAACCACTTGTGATAGAAATGCATAGGTTTGAAGACCCAAGCAATCTGATGAAATTATTAATTGTATGTTTTTAAAACCCCAAATCCCCCCAACCAAGGTTTTTGTTTTTATTTGTCATTTCAGATAATGGATGTGCCTTGTATACTATGCAAAGAGAAGCTGGGTTTGACTGATGTTGCAACAGTTGGCGATAAGGGCCGCAAAACACTTGTTTTGGCAAGCTTCAAGCGAGATGGGCTTCATGAAGTACTGAAGAAAACATCACCACTGAGACTTCATGTGGCATGCCATATTGTTGTTGGCATAACTCTGATAGAGGGCCTGTGAACACGCGAACTGAACGTGGTCTCAAAACCACCAAACGCAGGAAAGTTGTTAGCAACGTTGAAACCCTACAATTCCAGGAAACTCTCTTGAATCATGCCACAAATAAACAAGATGATTGGGGTAATCAGGCCCGTAGCCAGGACTCAGTATTAAGGGGGGCATATGAACTGGATGGGGGGGCACAATTATTATATTTAATATTTTTGATGACCCGGTATACTATTGTATTCATGCAGCATTGACACATCTATACTGAGGTTGCCGTCGCATACTAACCAAATTGATCTCAGCTAGATTTAATACGTTCCGATGTTTTTGGCCTAAAATTATTCGAATGCAGGAGAGCCGCAACAAACTGGCACATTCACAATGCAGATATTCAATGATTAGACAATTGGCACCAATTCAGGTGCACTTATACAAGGTGTTGTGAAGAATTGGCATAAGAAAATTAATATACCAGAGATACAATGACTAAACGGGGGAGGTTGGCACCAGAATCAGTGCACTTTGAAATAAGATACAGTGGGCTAGACCTGCGATCACCACATTAAACTATCAACAGCAAATACGACCAGCCTGACGATACCACAAGATCCACATTTAAAGCAGTCAATTACACAGAGGTAAGGTTATGCACAAAGCACGAGATATGGGATATGCAAAGCACCAAACACAACATTTAACTTAAACATCAGAAGTACAAAGCAGCCGACCATGGCGGGTGCTGATCACAACCACACTGCAACCACAACCACACACGCATCACCAGCAGTCACACACACAATCTGAACTCCTCGTATAGTTTTTATACCACTGCACTCACTGTCAGAAGAGCTGCAGGCGACGCGTCTCGGTGTGGAATCTTCTGAGGACCTTCTCCTTCCATTCATTCAGGCATTTACGTGTGAGGTCTCTCTAGAAGGCCAGCCATACCAGTTGTGCCTTGTGTGCATGGCGCATGGACCGTCGATGGTCAGTGAAGACATTCCTCAATGTTGAGAATGAGTTTTCACACATGGCAGTGGACGCACCAAATGTTAGTCCAAGTCTCATAGCAGTCACGACACTTGGCATGGCTTCCAGTGTTTTGTGGAATGTTGAGAGGAGTTTTTGTGTTGTCAATCTCTCGTTTGGCTGCTTTTCTGTCTGTGAGTGAATAAACTGCTTTGCAACCACACACTCTGTTTCACTGATGTTTGACTTTGTTAATGTCATGATGTGCTGGAGCAAGTGGGGATCCAAAAACGTGCCATTTTCAGGATTCAAGGCAGCGAGTGAACGGGCGAGTTGTGTGTTGCGCTCACTGAAGCGCTGAGCGATCTCTCCAAGCACAGTGTCAATTGCGCTGTAAAAAACCCTCTGCAGTTCCGTCTTGTCATTGTCGTTGTTTTGTCCTGCAGTCTCCAAAACTACAAACTGTTCCAAGTTCTTATGCATTGTGCGTCTCCGTTTTGGTGGTGCAAGTGTAGAAGTGCGAGCATCGTTGGCCTTGTTCCACAGATCAGTGAACTCATCCTCAGAGCGGAGTTTCTTCATGCACTCTGTAGCACTCGTCACCAGTTCCAACCCCGTTAGCAAGTCCATGTCCTCTGCCTGCAAGAGTCTGTTCGGGCCATCGAACAACATCAGCAGTTTTTGTACAAAGATGGCAATGAACATGAAGGCAGGCCCAGAGACTTCCTGCAAAAGTCCAACTGCCTCCATCCTCATCTCTGCACCGTAGGCGCGCTCTGCATCAATCTCCGACAGTAAGGATGTGATATCCTTAAAAATCCTATGATCACAGACACGGTGGCTAAATGTCCCGTCCAACTTTGATCAGGAAGTCGTTTTAACCGCTCACCTTTATACTGTGCAGCAACAGTGGGCTTTCTGAAGAATTTGTACAGGCAACAACAAACCTCGAGGAAATCAGTGACTGCTTTCTCTTATTTCAGCGAGCTCGGTGTCTTTTTTGAGTGTGTAGTTTAAAAGCGAGAGGAAGAGCCCACT
>NC_140969.1:89039857-89157357 GCF_056783735.1 Eptatretus burgeri
TAAGTGGCGATATTATGACGTCAACTTTTTTTCTTGGAAGAATTTCCAAAATCGGAGATGGTTACTGCCTGCGCGTGGGCTTTCTGCATATGCATAGCAAGTTTCACGAAGATCCGATGAAAACTCTGGGTTGTGAACCAAAATATGTCAAAAATAGGAATGACGTCATAAAAATTGATGATGTCATAGTGATGTATGTGCGGTAATTCATCTCTGCGAATGCCCTGTTCGATTCCCACAAAACAGAATTCAAAAAGCTTGCCTAGTTTCGGAGTTAAATTTTTAGGCGATTTCCATTCGCGGAGATATTTTGACGTCATAACTTTTTTTTCTAGGATTTTTCAAAATCGGAGATCGTTACTGTCTGCGCAGGGTATTTTTACCTTTATGCGCCAAGTTTCAGGAGGTTTCGAAGAAAACTGTAGGCTGCGAAACAAAAAAGTCCACAAGAACAACAACGTGAGTAAGACTTAAAGATCCTCCACGAGGATCTAAAAAAGGTGCAAAAACAGATCCCTGCAACTTCAGACCAATCAGCCTTCTCGCAATCATCAGGATTGTTATGGCATCCATCACCACTTCAGACATTAAAACCTTCCTCTTCTCCAATGGCTTGATTTCCGATCATCAATTTGGTTTCAAACCAGGTTACGCTACACTGGATATGCTGCTTCTGCTCTCCCAACAATGGATGGAGGTCCTCAATGCTGGACATGAAATCAGAGCCATATCCCGAGACATATTGTGGGCTTTTGACACGGTCTGGCACCCTGCCCTACTCACCAAACTCTCTTCCTATGGTATCCAAGGCCATCTCCACTCATGGCTCACAGACTTCCTCTCCTGTCACAGCCAACGTGTGGCCCTAAATGGAGTTCTTTGATCCCCTCTTCCTGTCCAGGCTGGAATTCCTCAAGGCAGCGTTCTGGGCCCTGTTCTTTTTCTGGTTTTCATCAATGATCTCTCTGACTCTCTGGAAAATCCTCTTTATCTCTTTGCTGATGACTCCACCCTCTGCTGTACCATCTGTCATCCCTCAGACCGGCAAGCAACAGATTCTTCGCTCTCTGTAGATCTGGACAAAATCACAAACTGGTCCAACATGTGGAACATGTCTTTCAATCCGGACAAATCTCACACTCTCACTTTGTCTCTGCGAAAGGACCGGTTGAAACCCTCACACCCCCCATTTACTTTCGCAACAATCCTCTGGAAGAAGTCCTTTCATTCAACTTCTGGGTCTCACTATCTGCCATGACCTTTCCTGGGAAAGTCACATTTCAAACCTCGCTTCCAAAGCCAGTCTCCGACTGGGAATCCTCCATCGTGCAAAGTCCTTCCTCGGCTCCCTGAGCTCCTGTCCCCATACAAAGCTTTCGTCCGCAGCCTGATGGAGTACTGCTCTCCCCTCTGGGCTGGTGCTCCTGCCTCTCACCTTTCTCGGCTTCACGTTGTGGAAACCAAGGCATTTCGCATATCTCCCGCGATGAGGCTGAGTCTTTGGGCCTCTCACTCTTTCACTGCAGGCAGGTCAGTGGTCTTTCTGTCCTCTCCCATCTCCTCTCTGGTCTCGCCCCCCCTGCTCTGTTTGCGATATAGTTTTCTGCCCTTGCCCCCCCTTTTTCCGCAGGGCGCTCAAGGTCCACCAACAACCCCCTTCTGGTAAAACTACCAAAATCACGAATCACTGCTCACCTTCACTCTTTCATTCCTCTTTTTTCCCCACGTATGGAATAAACTCCCACACTCTCTTCAATCCCATTCTTCCCTCCAGGCCTTCAAAAGAGCCTGTGGGGTCTTTAACGTCCACCAACTCATGTCGGCAGACGGGCTGCCGAGTTTAATGTCCATCCGAGGGACAGCACACACATTGATGAATCACCCTACCTGTGAAACACCAGGATGACAGTTTATAGCTGGGTAGGGATTCAAACCCAGGCTCGATAGCTTTGAGGTGAATGTGCATACCTCTTAGCCATCCTGCCAACCCCAAACTCTAACACAGTACTGCACAAATTTTTTGTATTTTTTTTCATTTAAAATAATTTTCATCAAGAAACGATTTGAATGGTGAAAGAATAACAGGTGGAATCATAATGCAGGTAAGTAAGTAAAAAAAGAAAAAGTAATAACTCCTTCAGGGTTGCAGAAAAGTTTGAGCAGGATCGAAAGAATCAGAGGCCTCGGCGCCTGCACTCCAGAGATAACATTCATGTGGTCAACCTGTACATTGGTGGAGGTTTCCTTTTTGTTTTTCCTGTGCAAAAGAGTGCCAACTGGAAAAAAAAGTAGAGTTCACAGTATGATGAGCAACTAAGGAACGAGAAAACAGAAATCAATGCAAATGAATCGATGGGTATTTCTCCACCGGCATTAGAGGTCCACCAACTGTTAAGTTTGATCTCGATTAAAGGTGACATTACCAAAATTAAAGATCACGGAGAAAAGAGGGTTATCAGATACTTTTAACTCGAGTTATGCTCTGCAAAATTATTAAACCCGATGAAAGACAGATGGACAGACGGAAGGACACACTGGCGAAAGGACGGACAACCCGAAACCATCATGCCCCCAGCCTTTGGCTGCGGAAGCATAAAAATCAAAACACTAATAATAACCATACAAAGGAAGACTTCAAATTTAATGTGCAAGATTTCATAACTTCCAATATATTCCACAAAAAGAGAACTAAGTAACGAGGTTGTGTAATACTAACTGTATGTACACATATCCGCCCGCTGTGTGATCCATGGATGGTCTGGACAAATGTCCTGTTGTCTGCACCTCATGCGTCAGCCAATACCTTTCAGCACAAACCCTATAAAATGGTTTCAACGACATGCTTGGTCTCGATGAACAGGACGCAGCCCCGACTGGGACATCATTTTGTTAGCCGATGACAGTTTGGCCATTAGGTGAGGCGGCTCATGTCTGCACAGCAAGTAAAGTGGGTTTAGATGTGTGGAAGAGAAAGAGGATTCAACTGTTTAGAGGGTCATCGATTGAGTGAGTCAAAGAGAGATCCATCCATCCATCGGGATCATACTCTGTGCAGAGCGTTGCTGCTGCCTAAACAGTCTCCTTGGCTATTGGACACAATCCTGGACGGGTTGCCACTCCGACACAGTATACCAGCACGCTGATACTCATTTTGCCAACCTCAGAAGGATGACAGGCAGTCAACCCCACCTGGTACTAATTCAACAGCCAAGTGCGATTTGAACTCAGGATCTTAAGATCCCAAGCCTGTCACCCGAACCATGAAGCCAACACCAGGCATGAAGAGAGATCCACATCGGCTGTTATCGTGAAACACCATCAAAAAGGGTAGAGTGCAACAACGCCACAAGATGATTTTCAAAAGCTTACACCAAGAACCGTTTATTAATTTCTTTAACAGAAATTTGGTGATGAAGCCATCTTCACCTACTCGTCATTATCAGAAGAGCTTGTAAAGCAGAAGACATTACATTATATCGAGCTAGAAGAGGACACCGAGAGAAAGTCTGGAGGGCAGCACACAATTCATGGCGACAGGGTACAGACACATTTCAAACACCTATTGACAGCCAAACAAAGGAAATAAAAAAATGGAGAAATAAATTTTAAAAAGGGAGGAATAAAATACTGTCACTGTTGAGATGGAATGGGTGAAAGTAAGCATGAGAGAGCGAAGGAAAAAGAGAATGAAGAAATGACAGAATAAACAGAGGATTGATTTTGAAACGTACCCGATCATGGCCTTCCCATAAATGAGAGCAGAAAGTGTTCCTGAGCCTGTGGACGGAGTAAGGTGGAGACAATCGGATGAGCAGACGATGCTGATCGTAGTGGTCTTCGATGGCCACGACGGTTCGTACTTACCAGGCGCAGTCGATTGTGACCCAAGCGGTGCCTGCTGAGAATGTCCTCGAGCTGATAACAGCTCCGGGTGAAATACTGCTTTGGTCGTGCAAGAAAACCAAAAGCAACGTCACACTTCCGCCAACGACACGTTATAGCAAACCACAAGTTGACATTATTTTGGGAAACCACTACAGAAGTACAAAACATCGTGGATTTTCCATACTCTATGATGTCCTGAAAATTGAACTCATGGTTTATCCTCAGAGGGCAGTGAGAGCATGCAGCACTGTCCCTAGGAGGATAGAGGTAGCACAAATGGTAGATAGATTTAAATGGGCAATTAGAAGCTTTGTGGGGATAAAGGGGTCTGTGCATTTTAGCATGACTGGTTGATAGCTCGGTATGGGGGGTTTTTTTGTGTACAAAGTTGAGGCCATGGAGGAGTGAGAACAATATAATGGATGAGAACAGGACAAAAGGAAGTACACCAACAGCAGGGTTGAGGATGAGCGGTTGTGATACCTGTAAGAGGGTCACATCAAAAGGTGAATAAGTGCTGTTGGAGTGTGTTCACTCTTCACCCTACAACTATCATCACTGCTCATGGAAAAATTGGTATATATATATATATATATATATATATATATATATATATATATAGGGATGGGTTGAAAATTGATGCTTCCTATTCATTTCCTCCAAAACAGGTAAAACATATTTGAATGATATGAAGAATACCGCAACCTGGGGGTCAATAAGGACCATTTTGGTCGTTTTAAAGATTGCAATTTATTTTCTGTAAGCCCTTGTATCAATGTTATGGTATTGTGTTCAATCCACCTATCATGTCTGTAAAGTGTAATCAAACAAAATGGATATCCACAGTACAGTGGATAAAAAAAAAAGAGGGAAACACCAATGAAAAAGCAAGGCGTTGAGCCACCACGTGCAGCCAGTACGGTCTGTAAGTGCCGTGGCATTGAGTCCATCAGCCTCTGGAATTCTGCAGGAGGGATGCGGCACCATTGTTAGACGAGAAAGTCAATCAACTCACACCTGTTTGATGGAGGTGGAAAAAAAAAATCAACCAATGTGTGTGTTTTCAACTAAAGAAAATGGCGTCGTTCCAGAATATCCCACAGATGCTTGATTGGGGTCAGATCTGCTAACTGAGATGGCTTTCACATCAGGACAACATCAGGGTAATGCTCATGAAACTATTGGGTGACCACACGTGCTCTGTGGATGGGGGCATTGGGGGGCGGGGTAGGGGAGTCTCCTCTTGCAGCTATGATTGCCAAAATTTTTGGCAACCAGGCCTGTGCAGCATTTTTATACATGACCCTAAGCATGCTGGGATGTTATTTGCTTCATTAACACATGGGCCACACCTGTGTGGAAGCCGTTGCTTGGTGTCCCTCGTTTACCCAGAGTGTTTCCATCCTTTTGTTCACTACCTGTACATACACATTTGTCAAGTGACCGTCCATATTCATTCCAGGAAAGAGGTAGGGACAGTAACTGTTGTGTAACGTTTTGTAACCCATTGACCTCACATACAAGGTGGATAGGGATGCCGTATGAGTTTTCAACTAAAGAATAAAATTTGATGCAAATGAGTCGATGGATATCCCTCCACCATTAGATATGAACTCATTGTGACCTTCGATCTCAATGAAAGTTCACATGAAAGAGAAAAGAGAGACATCGGATGTTTCTAACTCGAGTTATGATCTGCAAAACGATTTTCAAATGGCACATGACCTTTGACATATTGAACCCAAAATTGAATCAGTTCATCTTTGTATCACAGTCCATTACTTGTGCCAGGTCTGGTTGAAATACCTTCTGTGGTTCACAAGATATTGTGGTAACAAACTTTATCAATTGGAGGTCACGTGACCATACCTAGACCTTTTGAACCCAAAATGTAATCAGTTCATCTTTGCATCATAGTACATACTTGTACTAAGTTTGGGAAAAATTCCTTCAGTGGTTCACAAGTTATCTCGGTAAGGGAAAATCTGATACACGCACGCACGGACGGACGCATGCAAGCACGCCACAACAACATGTTCCCGGCGCCTTAGGCTGCGGAGGCATAAAAAAGAAACAATTACTTCGAGCACAATTTTTAAACCACCAAATAAATACAATATAATTGTTCTTCAAAATTAACATCCGTTTGTCACAAAACAACAAAAACATGTGTGTCCTGGGTTTCCATTGTTGGTTAAGTTTTCCACACCCCCACCCCCACCCCATTCCCTCCTCTTTCCAAATTTCCAGTGTTTAGCCCTTCCGAGGGTTTCCTTCTGTATCCATCTTGTCTATCCCCATTCATCCTCTCCTGCCCCCCATTCCTCTCCACACCCATTGTTTATCCAAGTCTCCCTCTATCTTGGCCTTCTACTCTGCTGTTGGTGTTTCTCCCCTCTCTCAACTGTTCCTTTAGTCCTGTTGCATCCTGATCCATTCAGTGTACTCATACGAGCTCTTCCATGAGCCTCGATTATGTAAATACAAAAAAAAAAGTTAAATTTCACATAACATGGTTCACACGGTTCTTCTTAAATGTTCTCTTTGATGCCACATTTGTCAAGGTAGATCTTCACAATATACCTTTAATGGCTCAAATGTGTCAAATGGGAAACCCCAATTCGTACCTGTCTGGATCCTCTTAATCATATACCGATCCACCGATGCACTCCAAACCATCTGTCCACCTTGATATCTCGTATCTGGAACGTTGTGGTGTCTGTAAATGATATTTTTTGGAATTCCTTCTCTGCTTTACTGGAACTCCTGCCTCGATTGACTGCCGACATGGCCTTTTTCAAATCACCTACACCTGTATTTTCGGAGAGAAAGGGAGTGTGTGTGGGATTTGCCGGGGTTGAAAGACATATTCCAAGTGTTGGACCAGTTCCTCATTCTGTCAATATCTGCAGAGTGGAAGGAAGCTGCAGCCTGGCTGTCTGGATGATAAGAAATGAAACAACAGAGGGTGTAATCATCATCAAAGGGATAGGCAAGGTTTTCCAGGGAATCAGAAAGATCATTGATAAAGATGAGGAACAAGACTGGGCTAAAGATACTGTGTTGGGGGCAATCCAGCTTTGACAGGGAGAGGAGATGAAAGGATCCCATTGATAGCGACACACTGAATATGGGAATGGAGGAAGTCAGGAAGCCACGAGAGTGTCCTGCGTCGGAGCGGCGACCCGTCCAGGATTGTGCCCAATAGTCCAGGAGACTGCTTCGGCAGCACCGACGCTCTGCACGGAGTATGGTCCCATTGGATGGATGGATGGAGAGGAGGTGGCCTTGGATACCATAAACAGAGAGATTGGATATCAAGGTAGGGTGCCAGACTGTTATCAAATACTCGAGATATGTCCACCGACATGGCCCTGATCTCATGCCTGAATTTGAAGGCTTCCATCGATTGTTGGCAGAGTTGAAGCAGAATATCCAGGGTAGAATGACTGGCTCTGAATCCAAATTGATGATCTGAGATGAGGCCGTTGGAGAAAAGGAATTATCCGACGTCATCTGCAATGATAAGATTACATTCCATGACCTTGCTGATGATTGAAGCAGCTGATAGGCCTGCAGTTAAAAGACGATCCATTTTCTTAGGAAGAGTAATTACCACAACTGTTTTTTTTTTTGTACTTTGGAAGGAAAATGTAAATTCCTACACCTGGAGCACCCTGGTTGTTGTTCACCTCTGCTAAAACCCCTCTCTCACCAGAGGGTTGCTGTTTCCATCTGAGAAAAAAAAGTAAAATATTGCATATTAAATAGTTCTTCATGTCAGAAAATTATGAGAGTGCCATACCCACTCCCTCTGGCAGGGGTCAGTATAGCACTTTCATGATGTCACCACAAATGTGTCATTCTGTCCCCCAGTTTAGCAAAAAACAAAACAACAACTAGAAGGGCACACGGTAGGGCGCACACCTCCACCACCCAATGCCTGATCCACAACAACATTTTGGGCCCATTACATTTTTGAAACATCATGCTATACAGGACTAAATCGTTTTTGGGGCCTATCTCTCAAGTCTCAATGGTGGAGAATCACTTCAATAAATTAAATAATTCTCTTATCCAGATCCAGATTCGGATCTTCACCAAAATCGAATCAATTCTTCCTCGTCGCACACCCGACGTGTCCACCAAGTTTCGTTCGAATCCGTCCACAACTTTTTGAGATATCCTGTACAAGTATAGCACTTTCATGATGTCACCACAAAATGTGTCATTCTGTCCCCCAGTTTAGTACAAAACAACAACTAGAAGGGCACTCGGTAGGGCGCACACCTCCACCACCCAATGCCTGATCCACAACAACATTTTGGGCCCATTACATTTTTGAAACATCATGCTATACAGGACTAAATCGTTTTTGGGGCCTATCTCTCAAGTCTCAATGGTGGAGAATCACTTCAATAAATTAAATAATTCTCTTATCCAGATCCAGATTCGGATCTTCACCAAAATCGAATCAATTCTTCCTCGTCGCACACCCGACGTGTCCACCAAGTTTCGTTCGAATCCGTCCACAACTTTTTGAGATATCCTGTACAAGTATAGCACTTTCATGATGTCACCACAAAATGTGTCATTCTGTCCCCCAGTTTAGTACAAAACAACAACTAGAAGGGCACTCGGTAGGGCGCACACCTCCACCACCCAATGCCTGATCCACAACAACATTTTGGGCCCATTACATTTTTGAAACATCATGCTATACAGGACTAAATCGTTTTTGGGGCCTATCTCTCAAGTCTCAATGGTGGAGAATCACTTCAATAAATTAAATAATTCTCTTATCCAGATCCAGATTCGGATCTTCACCAAAATCGAATCAATTCTTCCTCGTCGCACACCCGACGTGTCCACCAAGTTTCGTTCGAATCCGTCCACAACTTTTTGAGATATCCTGTACAAGTATAGCACTTTCATGATGTCACCACAAAATGTGTCATTCTGTCCCCCAGTTTAGTACAAAACAACAACTAGAAGGGCACTCGGTAGGGCGCACACCTCCACCACCCAATGCCTGATCCACAACAACATTTTGGGCCCATTACATTTTTGAAACATCATGCTATACAGGACTAAATCGTTTTTGGGGCCTATCTCTCAAGTCTCAATGGTGGAGAATCACTTCAATAAATTAAATAATTCTCGTATCCAGATCCGGATTCGGATCTTCACCAAAATCGAATCAATTCTTCCTCGTCGCACACCCGACGTGTCCACCAAGTTTCGTCCGAATCCGTCCACAACTTTTTGAGATATCCTGTACACAGACAAACAGACAGACAGACAGACAGAAAGGGGGTGAAAAAACATGACCTCCTTCACCTTCGGTGGCCGAGGTAATTACCAGGTTCGGATTGGGTTTGTACTGGAAAGGAACTGTCCCTAAAAACGGCGGTTTGGTGTTTTAACCTGTGATTGTAATCCATGACGGAGTGATTCGTACGAGCAGCAGGTTCATGAACACGTATTTTAATTAATTAATTTGTCCTGGTGTTTAATCCCAAAACCAATGACGTCACGTTTCCCGATTTTTTAAAAATTCCGTTTCGCGATCTGATGACGCCTGAGATTGTAAAACAATGTTTGTGTTTGACAAATCGGTATTTAAGGAAAATGGTGATCGGTTTTGTCCGAGTCCTTCCCGGTGATGGGACTCGGCGGTTCATCGTGTTCATCGCGCGCCCGGCCATGCTCGGCGCGTGACCATCCCGTCCTGCGGACCATCCCATGACAATGGCGGCTCTGACGGATGCTGGAGACGGAGGATGTTACTATGGCGGTTGTACTACGAGTACAAACAACGACGATCACACCGACAGCCACAAGTCGGTGTTGTTACCGCTCTCGCGGGTCAAGCTGATCATGAAGAGCTCGCCCGGTGTTTCCTACATCGGCCTCGACGCGCTCTACGTCATGGCCAAATCAACGGTGCGGCCGTTTAATCCTTCCCACCTTTCGTTCTTTATTCATTCGTTTCATTTGTTTGGGATAAACGGACTGGACTGTGCGTGGGCTCCTCGTGCTCGTCACCACATCCTCCATTAGATACACGCTCGTTGTGGGATATAATTAGCGCGAGCTCTTTCTCTGCAACAGGGTGCCGGCATTGTGGGAGGGCGATGTGCACCACTGCGGTTAAAACCTCAACCATGAGGAGGTTAAGTGGTTGGGGGAGTGGAGTGTCGGAGAGGTGGTTGGGGGAGGTGGAGTGTCGGAGAGGCGGTTGAGGGAGTGGAGTGTCGGAGAGGCGGTTGAGGGAGTGGAGTGTCGGAGAGGCGGTTGAGGGAGTGGAGTGTCGGAGAGGCGGTTGAGGGAGTGGAGTGTCGGAGAGGCGGTTGAGGGAGTGGAGTTTCGGAGAGGCGGTTGAGGGAGTGGAGTGTCGGAGAGGCGGTTGAGGGAGCGGAGTGTCGGAGAGGCGGTTGAGGGAGTGGAGTGTCGGAGAGGCGGTTGAGGGAGTGGAGTTTCGGAGAGGCGGTTGAGGGAGTGGAGTGGCGGAGAGGTGGTTGAGGGAGTGGAGTGTCGGAGAGGCGGTTGGGGGAGGTGGAGTGGCGGAGAGGCGGTGGAGGGAGTGGAGTGTCGGAGAGGTGGTTGAGGGAGTGGAGTGTCGGAGAGGCGGTTGAGGGAGTGGAGTGTCGGAGAGGCGGTTGAGGGAGTGGAGTGTCGGAGAGGCGGTTGAGGGAGTGGAGTGTCGGAGAGGTGGTTGAGGGAGTGGAGTTTCGGAGAGGCGGTTGGGGGAGTGGAGTGTCGGAGAGGTGGTTGAGGGAGTGGAGTGTCGGAGAGGCGGTTGAGGGAGTGGAGTGTCGGAGAGGTGGTTGAGGGAGTGGAGTGTCGGAGAGGTGGTTGAGGGGTTGTGTTCAGGGGTGGTGGGGAGTGTTGGAGAGGTGGAGTATCTGAGAGGTACTTGAGGGGGAGGGGAGTGCGAGAGGCAGTTGGGGTGGGGAGGGGTGTCTGGGAGGTAGTTGGGGGGGGAGTGTCACAGGTAGTTGAGGGGGTGGAGGGGTGTCTGGGAGGTAGTTGGGGGGAGTGTCACAGGTAGTTGAGGGGTGGAGGGGTGTCTGGGAGGTGGTTGAGGTGGTGGGTGTCTGGGAGGTAGTTGAGGTGGGGGGAGTGTCAGAGGTAGTTGAGGAGGGGAGTGTCTGAGAGGTAGTTTGGGGGGTGGGGGTGTCTGGGTAGTTGAGGAAGTGGGGGGGGGTGTCTGGGAGGTAGTTGAGGAAGTGGAGATGTGACGTTGATGGTGGGGGTGAAGAAGAACTCTTTTGTCAAGTTTAATATTTTATTGACAATGACAATGGCATTTTATCTGCAACCAAAAGGGAAAATAGACAATATTAGTCTGATTACTTTCACACGATATGGCACACAGGAAAATGCCATGAACCAACAATGAAGATCTCATATCGGCATTTACATATTGAACATTACTAACTGACGATATACAATTGCACTAATGATAATAATAATAATAATAATAATACGAAACAACGATAATGTCTAACTCGAATGAATAAACTAATAACGGACAAATGCACAAGACACAAGGACATAGGGCAATGACGATCACTCTTTGGGGGGGATCTGGGCAGGGATGTTGGAGATGTTGTGCACACAGTGAAGCTTTTGTGACGTTTTGTTTGTTTATTCCAGGAGATGTTTGTGCAGTGCATGGCACAACACTCACTTTTGGAAGGAGCTAATGGTGGAGATGTGAAAAACTTGTCTTACGGGAACCTGGCTCAGCTTGTGCAGAACAACAAAAGTTTTCAATTTCTGGCAGGTTTGTACCCCCATCGTGTTAATCTCGTTTTTGGTGTCTCGTAAAATCATCATCTCATTAATTCCTCTTTTTCAAGGAATCGTATCGTCTTGTAAGTACAATTAAATCTGCATTTGTAACTCCTCCAGCCTGGTGTTTGCTGAACAGTGAAGGTGGCTGGCTTAATATTGTTACGGTTGTGGAAATTCACAGAACACCATTCAGGTATCCCAGAGATCAGTTATGTCGATAAGTGTGTGTTCAGATTAGATTTCCCCACCGATGTCTAAAGGGAATTATTCGTGTCACCGGGCTGTGATCTTTGAGTCAGCCATTATTCTTTTGCTATCGTTATTTTGGAACAACCACTACTTCAACAACCACGCCATCCCCACCACAGCACCAACCACAACCACACCATCCCCACCACAGCGCCAACCACAACCACTATCTCAACCACGCCATTCCCACCACAAAGCAACCACAACGTCGCCTCACCTTCATCTCCACAAATGCCGCCATCTTTTCGCCAGCCACGGCAAATCCTACCAACGAACAACATCTCTGCCACCAGACGCGGGGACTCCCTAGTTGGGGCGAGGGCCGATGATCTCTGCAACGTCCGCGTGGGAAGGATGATCTCTGCAACGTCCGCTTTCTTCGCATGACTTGCGATCGGATCAAAAGATCCTAAGGGGCAGAGCCAGCGAGGGGTGAAGGCTGAGAGGTCAAGGATCAGACCTCACCCACGGACCCCATAGAAAGGCGCGCTGGAACGCCAAGCGAGTCAGTTGAGGTTTTGCCTGCGGTTAGTCAGGGAGCTGCAGTAGGTGGAGGTCTGGGTTCGCCGTGGAGTTCAGTCGGAGAGAGCCGAGGAGACTGGAGCTTGGAGCCAGGGTTCGAGTCTAGCGGAGGGCAGTCGGAGCTTGGAGCGCAGCCAGCTTGCCGTGCAGAACTGCGAGTCGGTGGGGAAAGCCGGAGAGAGATCGCCAACGCTGAGGAATGGACGGGCTCTGAAGAGAACATCAACTCTCGAAAGAGCAAAGGCCCGTTCATTCCTCTGAGGCGGCGTCGGCTGGGCTGGTCCACCAGGCCGCACGGCGGGGCCTGGACCAACCGAGCTGCCGTGTTTCCGGCGAAACGTCGAGGGTCGCTCAGCGAGTCACCACGAGTGTGACAGGTAACCAGCCCGGCCTCCCGGAGCTCTTGCGGTCTCCACAGCTCCGTGAACTATAAAGGTCCATGAGGTCCAGTTCTACCCCTCTCTTTCCTGGGGTTTCTTTGAATGAATGTTGTGGCACGATGTCCTTAAGTAGAATTGCAATAAGTGTACATAATAAATAGAACGGTTGTAGTCCTTTGTCTTGCTAGTGTTTTGTCCCTTACCTGCATTGCTTTACATACGTGCTTGAATGCATACGTGTGTAACAAATAAATGTCCTTGTGTGAATGTTGACCTGTTCGTTGCGTCCTTTCCCTCGATTGAGCTGCCGTATTGCATTCGGAATATTAGCTGGCTTTTAAATAGCTGATAAAGTAATCGGATCCGGCGGGGCTTGGCGATTTCCACCGCTCGGCAAATCGCAAACGGAGCGAGCTGCTTAAGCGGCTCGTTTCCAAGCAGGTCCCGTTGAGGTGTAAATCCCCGGCATTTCTGTCTGGGCGCATACTTAGGTAAATTGACAATTCGGCGATCGGACAGTCATGCGCGGACAGAATAGTTGGCTGATTTTCGGTGTGATTAAAGACACACCCGTGGCTGGATTTCGGCGTTGATCCGAAAGCTGCGACTAGGTTTGCCACGTTCGGTGGGCACGTGGCCGCGATTAGCTAAAAGCGGTCGCTTGCACGCCGGCGGGGCGGAAAACCACAACAATATCTTAGGGTGTTGAGTTTAAGCCCCTCTTCCATTTAAATAACACGAGGTGGGTTGACTCAGTCTGTCCTCCTTCCGAGGTCTGCAAAATGAGTACAAGCTCACTGGGAACGGGGAACTGCATCGGCGGCACTGCTGTGCTCCCAGCAATGGTGTGTGTGTGTGTGTGTGTGTGTGTGTGTGTGTGTGTGTGTGTGTGTGTGTGTGTGTGTGTGTGTGTGTGTGTGTGTGTGTGTGTGTGTGTGTGTGTGTGTGTGTGTGTGTGTGTGGTCACAAAGCATAACATGCTCTGATAACACTGAACAACAAATTTCAAAATTTTTTTTTTACTGGAGATGTGTAAAGTGATTTAGACTAATTTGGGTACGCTGATTTCAAAAATCATAACCGTTTTGCTGTATCACGTCAGGATTTTCAGGAACAGAAATATTCCCATTGCCTAGAAGTCAGGATTTCAATGAAATTTACATATGTCTTTCACATGTCTATTTCGTACAATTGTTGTTAACTTGTGCTATATTTCTTTCTTTCAGATAAAGATGAGTAGGCGTTCCTGTACCAATCATCCTGACAACTTCTGTTATGTCTGTGGTCGGTATACCAAAAAAGATCAACAGCGAAGTATATCTACAGCAGTGAAAATGAAGGCCGCCTACTTTCACTACTTCGGTTGTAAGGTGGGGGACCAAGAACAGAGCTGGGCACCACACATCTGCTGCACAAGCTGTCACACAACCTTGACTCAGTGGTTGGTGGGCAAGCGCGCGAGCATGCCATTTGCGGTGCCCATGATATGGCGTGAGCCGCAGAATCATCATGATGATTGTTATTTCTGCTGCACAAGCATCGCCGGCTTCAACAAGAAGAATAAAGGTCACATCAAGTACGCTGACTGCGTCTCTGCTCGTAAACCTGTGCCTCATGATGACGAGAACCCCGTTCCAACACCTCCAGCTGATCAGAACATAGCTGTAAGCAGTGGTGAAGAGGATGGTGATGATGAACCTTTTGAACCCGACACTCAAGAATCACACCTTCTGAACCAGGGAGACTTAAATGATCTTGTAAGAGATCTCTCGCTGTCAAAGGCGAAGGCAGAGCTGCTTGGATCAAGGCTGCAGCAGTGGAATCTACTTGAACCTAACACCAAGATATCCTTGTTCAGAGCACGTCACAGAGACATGGCTGAGTTCTTTGAGATGGAAGACACGATGACATTCTGCAGTGACATCAACGGTCTGTTGAAAGAACTTGGGTGTGATCACGATCCTGCAGACTGGCGCCTCTTCATCGACTCGGGGAAGAACAGCTTGAAGGCTGTTTTGCTCCACAATGGCAACGAGAAACCATCAGTCCCACTGGCTCACGCGTTCGGCATGACAGAGACCTATGAGACTATGCGGCAGCTGCTTGATTCCATCAAGTACAATGACTTCAACTGGCACATCTGCGGAGACTTGAAAGTGGTGGCGCTGTTGTTAGGGCTGCAGTCAGGCTACACGAAATACATGTGCTTCCTTTGTCTCTGGGATAGCAGAGACGACAAGAATCACTGGACGAAGAAAGATTGGGAAGAGCGAAAAGAGCATGTACCTGGTCGACACAACGTGAAGCATGTCGCCCTTGTCGACCCAGCCAAGGTTTTCCTTCCACCACTCCACATAAAGCTCGGCTTGATGAAAAGTTTTGTACGGGCAATGGATCTGAATGGGCGTGGGTTTTTATACCTCAAGGAAAAGTTTGGCAACACCTTGTCGGAGGCCAAGATCAAGGCTGGTGTCTTTGTTGGACCGCAAATCCGACAGATTATGAAGGACGAAACTTTTCCGACAACTCTAAACCCCAAAGAGCTGGCAGCGTGGAGGAGCTTCAAAGCTGTGACGGACAACTTCTTGGGGAACGAGCGCGCGGACAACTATGAAGAAATAGTGCAGCAGCTGCTGGAGTCCTTCAGGAAACTTGGCTCCAGGATGTCCCTGAAAATCCATTTCCTACACCAGCACCTGAACTTCTTCCCTGACAACTTGGGAGCAGTCTCGGACGAGCACGGCGAGCGATTCCACCAAGAGATTTCACTCATGGAGACGCGTTACCAAGGGCGGCACAACCCGAACATGATGGGCGATTTCTGCTGGTTCCTGCATCGTGAAACTGACACAGAGCAGCACAAACGCAAAGCCAAATGCCTAAAGCATTTTTAATTACATTCTAGTGGAGTTTTTCTGTAATTTCTATAATTTTGAAGCATTCATGATTAAATAAATGAATTTTTGTAAATTTCATTGAAATCCTGACTTCTAGGCAATGGGAATATTTCTGTTACTGAAAATCCTGATGTGATACAGCAAAACGGTTATGATTTTTGAAATCAGCGTACCCAACTTAGTCTAAATCACTTTACACATCTCCAGTAAAAAAATTGTTGTTCAGTGTAACCACCTCCAGCGAGAGAGGTGGTGTTTGAGAGTTATATGTATGAGAGTTATATCTCCATATGTCTCTGAGCGGTTTTTGTCTCTGGGCGGTGTTTATATCCTGACGGGAGTTTGTCTGGGTGGTATTAATGTGCGGGCGGTGTTTGTCTCCAAACGTGTCTGGACGGGAGTTTGTCTCTGGACGCGTACCTCCATATGTGTCTGGACAGTGGTTATGTCCGGGCCGGTTTTGGCTTCAGATGTGTCCGAGTGGTGTGTTTCCTCCAGACAGCTTTGTTCCAGACATGTCCGTGCGGTGTTTGTTGCTGAACGTGTCTGGACAGGAGTTTGTCTCCGGACGCGTATCTCCATCTGTGTGGTCGGTGGTTATGTCCATGCGGGGTTTTCTCTTGACGTGTCCAGGCTGTGTTTATAGTATGACTAGTAGAAAATGGATTTCAGACATTATTTTATTTCCATCTTCACTGTTATTCTATGCAGAATCATTTTGATGAGACGGAATGAATCGTAATCAATGCTCCACCGCACGTCTGCCTTCCCTTCCCCCACCCTCCCTTCCTCACTCTCTCCTCCCCCTCCCCCCCTGCCTCGCCCCTCCCCCTCCCCCGCGCCTCACCCCTCCCCCCTCCCCCGCGCCTCGCCACTCATCACTCCTCCCCCTGCCCCGCCACTCCCCGCCCCTCATCACTCCTCCCCCCGCGCCTCTATCTCCACTATCTTTCCTCTCCATCTCAGTGTTCCCGTCATTAAAGCAACGCGTGGTATTTGCTCATAAATAATAAGGGAAGATGATATTGTTGGTATGAAGTTGTTTAAAGCGCCGTCACACCTTGACGATTTAGCCAGCGTATGCTGAGTTATGAAAAATTTGTCAAACGCTGGCACACGTCGAATACGTTATGGGTAAGTTTTGATAACATTAAGAGCACGCTGAAAAACACTGCCATACGTCGTTGTACTTTGCGGTTGTCCTCAAATTTTAGCATGCTTGAAATTTTACGACGTATGCCAGCGTTTGACTCGCACGTTCCGCTACGCTGCCCATAAGTTGTAAGGCACGTTATGTGATCGTTGACACACGTTACTTTTAAGTTACTCATCATTTTAAACACGTCGAAATGCTTAGCGTACCTAAAACTTATTTCTAACCTATGAGTAACGTGCTTTTAACCTATGTGTAACGTACCTCCAACGCATATTGACGTATGTAGACGTATTTCATTGACGTCTTCCGGACGACCAGAGAACTTGCTGAACGTGTTTAATTTACAGCTTCCATATAATGGCGTATTGGCAGCGTTTAAAAAACAACAATAACTTCCGATATTTCGTCACGTGCCGATACGTTACATCACGTCCGATTTCCTCTTCAGTTTGCTCATGTCTTATTCTTAGTTCCTCCTCTGTGAATATTTTCTGTTTGAGGATATAGTCACGTCGACGTCGAAACTTAAAAGCAAATGTCCGAATATATTTTAAAATTCGTGATAGACTAAAAAATATATATATAAAAAACAACAACAACTTCAGATATTTCATCACGTGCCTTCACGGAGCCAAGGAGAAAAAAAAGAACATGTGCCTTGACGGAGAAAATAAGTTTCGGGTATGCTAAACATTACCTCGACGTGTTTCGACTTATGAGCAACTTACAAGGAACTTGTGTCGACGTGCGTCAACGATCGCATATCGTGCCTACAACTTATTCCCAGCGTAGCGGAACGTGTGAGCCATACGGCGAGTACGTCGTAAAATTTTCTGCATGCTTGAAATTTCACGATGTACGAGACGTACCACGAAATATGACAGCGTACTTCCTCGTTTTTCAGTGTGCTGTTAACGTATACGCAACTTCCCCATGCCGTATTCAACGTGTGCCAGCGTTTGACACATTTTTCATAGGTCGGCATACGCTGGCTAAATCGTCAAGGTGTAACTGCGTGGTTGACCCTTCCAATTCTCAGGCGGTTACGATTTAAATCGGCGAGCGGCAGGTTTTTAACAGGCTGCGCCACGAGTTCGTCGGCGATACGTACAGCGCGCTATGCCTAAGTTAAACTATCGTTGGGCATAGGTTGTGAACGCCGACAACAGGCTCAGCATTCGTTGGTATAAGTTATCTATTCGACAACGAAATGTTCTGTGCCCGTTACTAATATGTTACGCATACGACCAACACGTTATGAATACGACCAAAACTTAAAAAAAAAACATCAAAATTTCAGCGTACGCCAACGTTTTACATACATTTTTTATACGTTGCCATTGCTGGCTAAATCGTCAAGAAGTGACAGCGCCTTTATATCGAAAGCTATTGGCCAAAGGACATGAGTTATGTTTCTTTTTATATTCTCTGATGGGATGGTGCAAGGGCACTTACCTTTATACCTGACTCGACAACAATTGTTGAATCGATGTTTTGCAGGCAGGGCTACACATCACAAAGTGTCCCTCGGACGGAAGTTAAACTGAGGAGTCTCATCTGCCGTCATTGGTTGGTGGACGTTAAAGCTCCTTCCGTGTCCTTCACAAAGAGTAGGCGAGAAATTTCCGGCACTCCAAACAAATTCTAAATTCCTTCCTTGACTTCCTGAGTCGGAGTGGCCACCCATCCAGACATGTAGCTTAGAAAGCTCTGCATAGTGCATGATTATAATTAAAGATCCCTTGGTGTCCTTCAAGAAGAGTGGGCGAGTTATCGCCGGCATCCTGAACAAATTACAAATCCTGCTCGAACGAAGCACAATTGTTGGAGAAGACTGTGGACCACCAGGAAAAGGCTTCCACTAAAATCTCACGGACTTCATGTGTTTAACAGAGGAGGCAAAGGTTATGGGGTCGTGCTAGCGATGATGATGACACTCATAATACATCTTGTTCATCTTTCCTTCAGATGTCATTCCACAGAAGATCCTTGCAAGCGAATATATGGAGATGATGGAAGAAGAAAAGAGAATGTTAGATGAGGAAGGATGAGGACTTGAAGATGAGCAATTTTTATACATTCAGATAAAATTAAATCTCTTTATTCATGTTTGTCCTCTGTCTTTTTTTTCTTCTTCTTTCAATGTTATCGTGACACGTTTTTCATCCTCTTTTGCATTTTTTTTGTGTTGAAAATTCCTCGTTCCATCACAAGTACCACATGAGTGCATTGTGTACTGTACATACAGCAAAAGAAAAATTAAATTTGTAAAGATTTGTCATTCACAAGTTTGCCATAATATTTTTTATTATTTTTTTTAACAAAGGGGTTTATATATTGTGCCTTCTGTTTTCCTTTAACTTATTCTTCTGAATCCAGCTTTATGCTAAATACACCTGTTTGGTTACTCCCCCTTCCCCTGCACATGTATCACTTGTGATATGAAAGTTGAGTTTTAAAATACTTTATCTTGCTGTTTTTTTATTTTTTGCATTGACAGCTTGTCTGATGCGTTATGCCTCCCACCGAAGGTGAAGAAAGTTATGCTATCACCTCCTCTATGTCTGTCTCTGTCTGTCTGTGTGCAGGATATCTCAGTTGTGGACGGATCCGGATGAAATTTTGTGGACACGTTCGGTGTGTGACAATGACGAACTGATTAGATTTTGGTGAAGATCCGGAGCCAACGACTCAAATTTTTTTGGTGATTCTTCACCATTGAGAGAGAGCGCCAAAAATAATATATAGCACGATATTTCATAAAGTTGTGGACGGATTCAGATGAAACTTTGTGGACAGGTTGGGTGTGTAACCGTGACAAATTATTTTGATGAAGATCCGGATCTGGATATAATTATTTAATTTTTAAAGGGCCAAAAATGATTTTTAGATCCTCGTGGAGGATCTCCAAGTCTTGCTCACATTGTTGTTCTTCATCTTCTTCTTGTGGACTTTTTTGTTCCACAGCCTACAGTTTTCATCGAAACTTTCTGAAACTTGACGTATATATGTAAAAATACCCTGCACAGACAGTAACCATCTCCGATTTTGAAAATTCCTCCGAGAAAAAAAAAAGTTGCGTCAAAATATCTCCACTAATGGAAATCGCCTAAAAAAATTCTCAAACTCGGCAAGCTTTTTGAATTCTGTTTGCGGGAATCGAACAGGGCATTAGCAATTAGCAGAGACTAGTGCGTGCAAACAAAACAAACAAAAACTTTCAAACCGCGTGCAAGAAACAACAACCACGCAGGCCGTTCCTTCGCTCTCGTGTGCCTGTACGTGTGTGGCCGTATGTGCAAAAAAAAAAAAACTTTCAAACAACCAGACAGGCCGTTCCTTCACTGTCGTAAACGACGACTGGGTTGGGGCATTGTGTTTAAGAAAATCGAGAAAGAAAGAATACAGTCAGTCGATAAATCGAGAAAGAATACAGTAATAGTCACTGACTGGATTGGGGCATTATGTTTAAGAAAATCGAGAAAGTACAAAATCGAGAAAGAATACAGTACTCGTCACTATCCGGAAGTTCGCATATCGCAGTTATGATTATTCGCAATTTAGTTTTAATGGCCAATTATTCAATTAGCGCCAACGTATTTTGCCTTTTCGCAAGGAAAAACACGGAGAGGAGAGGAGAGAAAAAACCCGTAATGGCGAAGGCGGCTGAGTTTCTCTTCACTATCGACCACGGCTACGCAGCAACGCTTCGTCATTGGTTGATATAAAATGGCCGCAGCAACGGTTCCTGTCATTGGTTGGTAAATAAATGGCCATAACTTGGGAAGCACTTGTCCGATTAATATCAAACCTTGAAAAGGCACATCCTCAGGTCCCCAGCAATATATCTGGCAAGTTTCAATTAGATCGGACCAGCGGTTGTCGAGAAACAGCGGTTACACACACACACACACACACACACACACACACACACACACACACACACACACACACACACACACACACACACACACACACACACACACACACACACACACACACACACACACACACACACACACACACACACTGCTGGAATTATAGAGAGATGAATTACCGCACATATGATACATCACTATGATGTCATATCAATTTTTATGACATTCCTATTTTTTGTTTCACAACCCAGAGTTTTCATCGGATCTTCGTGAAACTTGCCATGTATATGCAGAAAGCCCACACGTAGGCAGTAACCATCTCCGATTTTGGAAATTCTTCCTAGAAAAAAAGTTGACGTCATATCGCCACTAATGGAAATCGCCTGTACCATTATCTCCGAAACTAGGCAAGCTGTTTGAATTTTATTTGCGGGAATCAAGCCGGGCATTAGCACAGATAATTTATCGCAAACCTGATGCATCACAATGACGTCATATTCGTTTTTATGACGTCATCATTAAGAGGACGAGGATCTTAGCTCATTTGAGCTTGTTATAATACACAGACACGACAGGGCGTAGTGGCGTGCGCCTGTAATCCGGCAACTCGGAGGCTTGGGTTGGAGGATCGCTTGAGGACGGGAGCTCTGCGCTGGGCCGTTATATGAGAGGGTGCAGGGAAGCCCGGAATCATGGTGAAACCCAATCCTTATCTCTGTGGCGTAAGAGGCGACCAGGGTTGCGTCAGGAAGGGCATCCAATGAGATTCTTCATCATTCAGAGATGGAGCCAAAAACAATATGGTACTGTATAGAATGATATTTCAAAAATGTATTGGGCCTGATATGTTCTCGTGGATCAGGCATGAGGTCGAGGTATGCGCTCTACAGACTGCCCTTCTAGTTTTGAACTGTTCTTTTAATCATGAGAATCCAAGACGTTCTGCAGAAGGTGAGGGCACGAAGCCTGTGTGTCCAAGGTCCGAGTGACGACCCCCGATGGGTGTGTTGGATATTGTGACTTCACATCACACTAAGCTTATTGGAAACGAAGTTTATCAGGAGAATTAAACCTCTTCAGTCGGTAATAAAACCAAATTGTGTTTGCAAATCTGCAGTGATTATGCAGTCTGGTCTACTTGGGCCTACATGTGCTGCAGCCTATGCTATGGTTTTAAGTGTTGCATGTTTACCTTATCCTGTAAACAAAGGGTTAGAAAGTGGGCAAGCTTGTCTAGTGGGGTGCAAAGATATGTTTTTTATTTGGAAATATATTGAGATTTGACAAAATGATTCATTTTAATACAAAAGCTATTTCAATGGATTTCTATGAACTCTTAAGGATCTAACAACGCTTATAGTAGGGCGCATACCTCGTCCACTCTGAACCAGTTTGTTTGATATACCACTGATAGGCCGGATCTGTTTCCGGACCTGAAGATCAAAGTGGCTTGTTCTTGTCACTGAACCAACACATTGACCTAGTTTTGTCTGAATCCATCCACCACTTTTTGAAATGCCATGAAACAGAAGACCAAAAAGGAACCCAAAGAAGTAAAGAACTAACATGGAGTCATCAGGAGGAACCTGGATGCGATTCAAGTTTCAGCCGCTACTCCACAACCCTCAAACCCATCCAGGTGCAACCAAGTGACCCTGACAGAAAAATTTCTGCAAGAATTCACTTCTCCTTAGATAGATAACGAAAGAGGAATAGAGAGTGAAAGAGAAGAAAAAGCAAAATTAAAATGAATAAAGAGAATTGTGGGAAAAAAAATTTTTAGAAAGAAATGTGTAAGGAACAAAGGTGTTGGGAAGAACCCGGACAGATAGATTTCATCAGTTTCTCCCCAGGCTCAAACGCAGCAACATGTCCAAGCTACCAGATGTCCATGTCATGTATTATTTTTGGTCCCATCTCCTGATGGTGAAAAATCACTTGAAGATAAAAACATTCTCATCTTCGAATCGGTATGTCCTTGACGGACACCGAACCTCTCCACGAAGTTTCATCCGAATCCGTAACTTTTTGATATATCGTGTTATACAGTGCAGTATATCATTTTTGACCCTCTCTTCCAATGGCGAGGAATCGCTTTAAAAATTATCGGATGCGGATTTCACCAAAAATCTCATAAATTCGTCCTTGTCACACACCCAACCTGTCCACCAAGTTTCATCCGAATCTCTCCATAACTTTTTGATATGTCATGTTCACAGACAAACAGGGGTGAAAACTTAACCTCCATCCACCTTCAGTCATGGAGGAAATTAAAGAATATGGATACATATCTTCAATATTATGACAAATTCGTGTATGAAATCAGGATTTGAGAAAGCTTGACGTTTATTTAAGTGGAATCGAACTTTTGCACCCCACTGTATGTACTCAAACCTCCAGATTTACACCAACCACCAATATCCCTTTCTTTTCCAGATACTATTATATATTAAAAAAAAAACCAATTGTCTTTGAATAAACTCAACTCGCACTCTTATCATCAGTCTCCATCTCAAAAGTAAACCATCGACCCCTTTATACTGTACATTTATCATAAATCCACCAACCCCTTTATACTGTACCTACATCATACACCCACCGACCCCTTTATACTGTACCGATATCATACACCCACCGACCCCTTTATACTGTACCTACATCATACACCCACCGACCCCTTTATACTGTACCTACATCATACACCCATCGACCCCTTTATACTGTACCGATATCATACACCCACCGACCCCTTTATACTGTACCAACATCATACACCCACCGATCCCTTTATACCGTATCTTTATCATACACCCACCGACCCCTTTATACTGTACCTATATCATACAACCACCGACCCCTTAATACTGTACCTATATCATACACCCACCGACCCCTTTATACCGTATCTTTATCATACACCCACCGACCCCTTTATACTGCACCTATATCATACACCCACCGACCCCTTTATACTGCACCTGTATCATACACCCACCGACCCCTTTATACTGCACCAACATCATCCACCCACCGACCCCTTTATACTGCACCAACATCATACACGCACCGACCCCTTTATACTGTACCTATATCATACACCCACCGACCCCTTTATACTGTACCTATATCATACACCCACCGACCCCTTTATACTGCACCTATATCATACACCCACCGACCCCTTTATACTGTACCGAAATCATACACCCACCGACCCCTTTATACTGTACCTATATCATACACCCACCGACCCCTTAATACTGTACCTATATCATACACCCACCGACCCCTTTATACTGCACCTATATCATACACCCACCGACCCCTTTATACTGCACCAACATCATACACCCACCGACCCCTTTATACTGCACCAACATCATACACCCACCGACCCCTTTATACTGCACCAACATCATACACCCACCGACCCCTTTATACTGTACCTATATCATACACCCACCGACCCCTTTATACTGTACCTATATCATACACCCACCGACCCCTTTATACTGCACCTATATCATGCACCCACCGACCCCTTTATACTGTACCTATATCATACACCCACCGACCCCTTTATACTGTACCTATATCATACACCCACCGACCCCTTTATACTGCACCTATATCATACACCCACCGACCCCTTTATACTGCACCAACATCATACACCCACCGACCCCTTTATACTGTACCTATATCATACACCCACCGACCCCTTTATACTGTACCAACATCATACACCCACCGACCCCTTTATACTGCGCCAACATCATACATCCACCGACCCCTTTATACTGCACCAACATCATACACCCACCGACCCCTTTATACTGCACCAACATCATACACCCACCGACCCCTTTATACTGCACCAACATCATACACCCACCGACCCCTTTATACCGTATCTTTATCATACACCCACCGACCCCTTTATACTGCACCAACATCATACACCCACCGACCCCTTTATACTGCACCAACATCATACACCCACCGACCCCTTTATACTGCACCAACATCATACACCCACCGACCCCTTTATACTGCACCAACATCATACACCCATCGACCCCTTTATACTGCACCAACCTCATACACCCACCGATCCCTTTATGCCGTATCTTTATCATACACCCACCGACCCCTTTATACTGCACCAACATCATACACCCACCGACCCCTTTATACTGCACCAACATCATACACCCACCGATCCCTTTATACCGTATCTTTATCATACACCCACCGACCCCTTTATACTGCACCAACATCATACACCCATCGATCCCTTTATACTGCACCAACATCATACACCCACCGACCCCTTTATACTGTACCTATATCATACAACCACCGACCCCTTAATACTGTACCTATATCATACACCCACCGACCCCTTTATACCGTATCTTTATCATACACCCACCGACCCCTTTATACTGTACCTATATCATACACCCACCGACCCCTTTATACTGTACCTATATCATACACCCACCGACCCCTTTATACTGTACCTATATCATACACCCACCGACCCCTTTATACTGCACCTATATCATACACCCACCGACCCCTTTATACTGCACCAACATCATACACCCACCGACCCCTTTATACTGTACCTATATCATACACCCACCGACCCCTTTATACTGTACCTATATCATACACCCACCGACCCCTTTATACTGCACCAACATCATACACCCACCGACCCCTTTATACTGTACCTATATCATACACCCACCGACCCCTTTATACTGCACCTATATCATACACCCACCGACCCCTTTATACTGTACCTATATCATACACCCACCGACCCCTTTATACTGTACCTATATCATACACCCACCGACCCCTTTATACTGCACCTATTTCATACTCCCACCGACCCCGTTATACTGTACCGAAATCATACGCCCACCGACCCCTTTATACTGTACCTATAGCATACACCCACCGACCCCTTAATACTGTGCCTATATCATACACCCACCGACCCCTTTATACTGCACCTATATCATACACCCACCGACCCCTTTATACTGCACCAACATCATACACCCACCGACCCCTTTATACTGCACCAACATCATACACCCACCGACCCCTTTATACTGTACCTATATCATACACCCTCCGACCCCTCTATACTGTACCTATATCATACACCCACCGACCCCTTTATACTGCACCTATATCATACACCCACCGACCCCTTTATACTGTACCTATATCATACACCCACCGACCCCTTTATACTGTACCTATATCATACACCCACCGACCCCTTTATACTGTACCTATATCATACACCCACCGACCCCTTTATACTGTACCTATATCATACACCCACCGACCCCTTTATACTGCACCAACATCATACACCCACCGACCCCTTTATACTGTACCTATATCATACACCCACCGACCCCTTTATACTGCACCAACATCATACACCCACCGACCCCTTTATACTGCACCAACATCATACACCCACCGACCCCTTTATACTGCACCAACATCATACACCCACCGACCCCTTTATACTGCACCAACATCATACACCCACCGACCCCTTTATACTGCACCAACATCATACACCCACCGACCCCTTTATACCGTATCTTTATCATACACCCACCGACCCCTTTATACTGCACCAACATCATACACCCACCGACCCCTTTATACTGCACCAACATCATACACCCACCGACCCCTTTATACTGCACCAACATCATACACCCACCGACCCCTTTATACTGCACCATCATACACCCACCGACCCCTTTATACTGCACCAACATCATACACCCACCGATCCCTTTATACCGTATCTTTATCATACACCCACCGACCCCTTTATACTGCACCAACATCATACACCCATCGATCCCTTTATACTGCACCAACATCATACACCCACCGACCCCTTTATACTGTACCTATATCATACAACCACCGACCCCTTAATACTGTACCTATATCATACACCCACCGACCCCTTTATACCGTATCTTTATCATACACCCACCGACCCCTTTATACTGTACCTATATCATACACCCACCGACCCCTTTATACTGTACCTATATCATACACCCACCGACCCCTTTATACTGTACCTATATCATACACCCACCGACCCCTTTATACTGTACCTATATCATACACCCACCGACCCCTTTATACTGCACCTATATCATACACCCACCGACCCCTTTATACTGTACCTATATCATACACCCACCGACCCCTTTATACTGTACCTATATCATACACCCACCGACCCCTTTATACTGCACCAACATCATACACCCACCGATCCCTTTATACCGTATCTTTATCATACACCCATCGATCCCTTTATACTGCACCAACATCATACACCCACCGACCCCTTTATACTGTACCTATATCATACAACCACCGACCCCTTAATACTGTACCTATATCATACACCCACCGACCCCTTTATACCGTATCTTTATCATACACCCACCGACCCCTTTATACTGTACCTATATCATACACCCACCGACCCCTTTATACTGTACCTATATCATACACCCACCGACCCCTTTATACTGCACCTATATCATGCACCCACCGACCCCTTTATACTGTACCTATATCATACACCCACCGACCCCTTTATACTGTACCTATATCATACACCCACCGACCCCTTTATACTGTACCTATATCATACACCCACCGACCCCTTTATACTGTACCTATATCATACACCCACCGACCCCTTTATACTGTACCTATATCATACACCCACCGACCCCTTTATACTGCACCTATATCATACACCCACCGACCCCTTTATACTGCACCAACATCATACACCCACCGACCCCTTTATACTGCACCAACATCATACACCCACCGACCCCTTTATACTGTACCTATATCATACACCCACCGACCCCTTTATACTGCACCAACATCATACACCCACCGACCCCTTTATACTGCACCAACATCATACACCCACCGACCCCTTTATACTGTACCTATATCATACACCCACCGACCCCTTTATACTGTACCAACATCATACACCCACCGACCCCTTTATACTGCACCAACATCATACACCCACCGACCCCTTTATACCGTATCTTTATCATACACCCACCGACCCCTTTATACTGCACCAACATCATACACCCACCGACCCCTTTATACTGCACCAACATCATACACCCACCGACCCCTTTATACTGCACCAACATCATACACCCACCGACCCCTTTATACTGCACCAACATCATACACCCACCGACCCCTTTATACTGCACCAACATCATACACCCACCGATCCCTTTATACCGTATCTTTATCATACACCCACCGACCCCTTTATACTGCACCAACATCATACACCCATCGACCCCTTTATACTGCACCAACATCATACACCCACCGATCCCTTTATACCGTATCTTTATCATACACCCACCGACCCCTTTATACTGCACCAACATCATACACCCACCGATCCCTTTATACTGCACCAACATCATACACCCACCGACCCCTTTATACTGCACCAACATCATACACCCACCGACCCCTTTATACTGCACCAACATCATACACCCACCGACCCCTTTATACTGCACCAACATCACACACCCACCGATCCCTTTATACCGTATCTTTATCATACACCCACCGACCCCTTTATACTGCACCAACATCATACACCCACCGACCCCTTTATACTGCACCAACATCATACACCCACCGACCCCTTTATACTGCACCAACATCATACACCCACCGACCCCTTTATACTGCACCAACATCATACACCCACCGACCCCTTTATACTGCACCAACATCATACACCCACCGACCCCTTTATACCGTATCTTTATCATACACCCACCGACCCCTTTATACTGCACCAACATCATACACCCACCGACCCCTTTATACTGCACCAACATCATACACCCACCGATCCCTTTATACCGTATCTTTATCATACACCCACCGACCCCTTTATACTGTACCTATATCATACACCCACCGACCCCTTTATACTGCACCAACATCATACACCCACCGACCCCTTTATACTGCACCAACATCATACACCCACCGACCCCTTTATACTGCACCAACATCATACACCCACCGACCCCTTTATACTGCACCAACATCATACACCCACCGACCCCTTTATACTGCACCAACATCATACACCCACCGACCCCTTTATACCGTATCTTTATCATACACCCACCGACCCCTTTATACTGCACCAACATCATACACCCACCGACCCCTTTATACTGTACCTATATCATACACCCACCGACCCCTTTATACTGCACCAACATCATACACCCACCGACCCCTTTATACTGCACCAACATCATACACCCACCGACCCCTTTATACTGCACCAACATCATACACCCACCGACCCCTTTATACTGCACCAACATCATACACCCACCGACCCCTTTATACTGCACCAACATCATACACCCACCGACCCCTTTATACCGTATCTTTATCATACACCCACCGACCCCTTTATACTGCACCAACATCATACACCCACCGACCCCTTTATACTGCACCAACATCATACACCCACCGACCCCTTTATACTGCACCAACATCATACACCCACCGACCCCTTTATACTGCACCAACATCATACACCCACCGACCCCTTTATACTGCACCAACATCATACACCCACCGATCCCTTTATACCGTATCTTTATCATACACCCACCGACCCCTTTATACTGCACCAACATCATACACCCATCGACCCCTTTATACTGCACCAACATCATACACCCACCGATCCCTTTATACTGCACCAACATCATACACCCACCGACCCCTTTATACTGCACCAACATCATACACCCATCGACCCCTTTATACTGTACCTTCATCATCCACCCACCGCCCCCTTTATACTGTACCTACATCATACAACCACCGACCCCTTTATACTGTACCTACATCATACACCCACCGACCCCTTTATACTGTACCTTCATCATACACCCATCGACCCCTTTATACTGCACCAACATCATACACCCACCGATCCCTTTATACTGTACCTTCATCATACACCCACCGACCCCTTTATACTGTACCTTCATCATACAACCACCGACCCCTTTATACTGTACCTTCATCATACACCGAGCGACCCCTTTATACCGTATCTTTATCATACAACCACCGACCCCTTTATACTGCACCAACATCATACACCCATCGACCCCTTTATACTGTACCTTCATCATACACCCACCGACTCCTTTATACTGTACCTTCATCATACACCCACCGACCCCTTTATACCGTATCTTTATCATACAACCACCGACCCCTTTATACTGCACCAACATCATACACCCATCGACCCCTTTATACTGTACCTTCATCATACACCCACCGACCCCTTTATACTGTACCTACATCATACACCCACCGACCCCTTTATACTGTACCTTCATCATACACCCATCGACCCCTTTATACTGCACCAACATCATACACCCACCGATCCCTTTATACTGCACCAACATCATACACCCATCGACCCCTTTATACTGTACCTTCATCATACAACCACCGACCCCTTTATACTGTACCTTCATCATACACCCACCGACCCCTTTATACCGTATCTTTATCATACACCCACCGACCCCTTTATACTGCACCAACATCATACACCCATCGACCCCTTTATACTGTACCTTCATCATACACCCACCGACTCCTTTATACTGTACCTTCATCATACAACCACCGACCCCTTTATACTGTACCTTCATCATACACCCACCGACTCCTTTATACTGTACCTTCATCATACAACCACCGACCCCTTTATACTGTACCTACATCATACACCCACCGACCCCTTTATACTGTACCTTCATCATACACCCACCGACCCCTTTATACTGTACCTTCATCATACACCCACCGACTCCTTTATACTGTACCTTCATCATACACCCACCGACTCCTTTATACTGTACCTTCATCATACACCCACCGACTCCTTTATACTGTACCTTCATCATACAACCACTGACCCCTTTATACTGTGCCTACATCATTTTTCCACCGACCCCTTTATACCGTACCTTCATCATACAACCACCGACCCCTTTATACTGTACCTTCATCATACACCCACCGACTCCTTTATACTGTACCTTCATCATACAACCACCGACCCCTTTATACTGTACCATCATACAACCACTGACCCCTTTATACTGTACCTACATCATACACCCACCGACCCCTTTATACTGTACCTTCATCATACACCCACCGACCCCTTTATACTGTGCCTACATCATTTTTCCACCGACCCCTTTATACTGTACCTACATCATACACCCACCGACCCCTTTATACTGTACCTTCATCATACACCCACCGACCCCTTTATACTGTACCTTCATCATACACCCACCGACCCCTTTATACTGTACCTACATCATACACCCACCGACCCCTTTATACTGTACCTACATCATACAACCACCGACCCCTTTATACTGTACCTACATCATACACCCACCGACTCCTTTATACTGTACCTTCATCATACAACCACCGACCCCTTTATACTGTACCTACATCATACACCCACCGACCCCTTTATACTGTACCTTCATCATAAACCCACCGACCCCTTTATACTGTACCTTCATCATACACCCACCGACCCCTTTATACTGTACCTTCATCATACAACCACCGACTCCTTTATACTGTACCTTCATCATACACCCACCGACCCCTTTATACTGTGCCTACATCATTTTTCCACCGACCCCTTTATACCGTACCTTCATCATACACCCACCGACTCCTTTATACTGTACCTTCATCATACAACCACCGACCCCTTTATACTGTACCTACATCATACACCCACCGACTCCTTTATACTGTACCTTCATCATACAACCACCGACCCCTTTATACTGTACCTTCATCATACAACCACTGACCCCTTTATACTGTGCCTACATCATTTTTCCACCGACCCCTTTGTACCGTACCTTCATCATACAACCACCGACCCCTTTATACTGTACCTTCATCATACACCCACCGACTCCTTTATACTGTACCTTCATCATACAACCACCGACCCCTTTAGACTGTACCTTCATCATACAACCACCGACCCCTTTATACTGTACCTTCATCATACACCCACCGACTCCTTTATACTGTACCTTCATCATACACCCACCGACTCCTTTATACTGTACCTTCATCATACAACCACCGACCCCTTTATACTGTACCTACATCATACACCCACCGACCCCTTTATACTGTACCTTCATCATACACCCACCGACCCCTTTATACTGTACCTTCATCATACACCCACCGACTCCTTTATACTGTACCTTCATCATACAACCACCGACCCCTTTATACTGTACCTACATCATACACCCACCGACCCCTTTATACTGTACCTTCATCATACACCCACCGACCCCTTTATACTGTACCTTCATCATACACCCACCGACCCCTTTATACTGTACCTTCATCATACAACCACTGACCCCTTTATACTGTGCCTACATCATTTTTCCACCGACCCCTTTATACCGTACCTTCATCATACAACCACCGACCCCTTTATACTGTACCTTCATCATACACCCACCGACCCCTTTATACTGTACCTTCATCATTTTTCCACCGACCCCTTTATACTGTACCTTCATCATACACCCACCGACTCCTTTATACTGTACCTTCATCATACAACCACCGACCCCTTTATACTGTACCTTCATCATACAACCACCGACCCCTTTATACTGTACCTTCATCATACACCCACCGACTCCTTTATACTGTACCTTCATCATACACCCACCGACTCCTTTATACTGTACCTTCATCATACAACCACCGACCCCTTTATACTGTACCTACATCATACACCCACCGACCCCTTTATACTGTACCTTCATCATACACCCACCGACCCCTTTATACTGTACCTTCATCATACACCCACCGACTCCTTTATACTGTACCTTCATCATACACCCACCGACCCCTTTATACTGTACCTACATCATACACCCACCGACCCCTTTATACTGTACCTTCATCATACACCCACCGACCCCTTTATACTGTACCTTCATCATACAACCACTGACCCCTTTATACTGTGCCTACATCATTTTTCCACCGACCCCTTTATACCGTACCTTCATCATACAACCACCGACCCCTTTATACTGTACCTTCATCATACACCCACCGACTCCTTTATACTGTACCTTCATCATACAACCACCGACCCCTTTATACTGTACCTTCATCATACAACCACTGACCCCTTTATACTGTACATACATCATACACCCACCGACCCCTTTATACTGTGCCTACATCATTTTTCCACCGACCCCTTTATACTGTACCTACATCATACACCCACCGACCCCTTTATACTGTACCTTCATCATACACCCACCGACCCCTTTATACTGTACCTTCATCATACACCCACCGACCCCTTTATACTGTACCTACATCATACAACCACCGACCCCTTTATACTGTACCTACATCATACACCCCCCGACCCCTTTATACTGTACCTTCATCATACACCCACCGACTCCTTTATACTGTACCTTCATCATACACCCACCGACCCCTTTATACTGTACCTACATCATACAACCACCGACCCCTTTATACTGTACCTACATCATACACCCACCGACCCCTTTATACTGTACCTTCATCATACACCCACCGACTCCTTTATACTGTACCTTCATCATACAACCACCGACCCCTTTATACTGTACCTACATCATACACCCACCGACCCCTTTATACTGTACCTTCATCATACACCCACCGACCCCTTTATACTGTACCTTCATCATACACCCACCGACTCCTTTATACTGTACCTTCATCATACAACCACCGACCCCTTTATACTGTACCTTCATCATACAACCACGGACCCCTTTATACTGTACCTTCATCATACACCCACCGACTCCTTTATACTGTACCTTCATCATACAACCACCGACCCCTTTATACTGTACCTACATCATACACCCACCGACCCCTTTATACTGTACCTTCATCATACACCCACCGACCCCTTTATACTGTACCTTCATCATACACCCACCGACTCCTTTATACTGTACCTTCATCATACACCCACCGACTCCTTTATACTATACCTTCATCATACAACCACCGACCCCTTTATACTGTACCTTCATCATACAACCACCGACTCCTTTATACCGTACCTTCATCATACACCCACCGACTCCTTTATACTGTACCTTCATCATACACCCACCGACTCCTTTATACTGTACCTTCATCATACAACCACCGACCCCTTTATACTGTACCTTCATCATACAACCACCGACCCCTTTATACTGTACCTACATCATACACCCACCGACCCCTTTATACTGTACCTTCATCATACACCCACCGACCCCTTTATACTGTACCTTCATCATACAACCACCGACCCCTTTATACTGTACCTTCATCATACAACCACCGACCCCTTTATACTGTACCTACATCATACACCCACCGACCCCTTTATACTGTACCTTCATCATACACCCACCGACCCCTTTATACTGTACCTTCATCATACACCCACCGACTCCTTTATACTGTACCTTCATCATACACCCACCGACCCCTTTATACTGTACCTTCATCATACACCCACCGACTCCTTTATACTGTACCTTCATCATACACCCACCGACTCCTTTATACTGTACCTTCATCATACAACCACCGACCCCTTTATACTGTACCTACATCATACACCCACCGACTCCTTTATACTGTACCTTCATCATACACCCACCGACTCCTTTATACTGTACCTTCATCATACAACCACCGACCCCTTTATACTGTACCTACATCATACACCCACCGACCCCTTTATACTGTACCTTCATCATACACCCACCGACCCCTTTATACTGTACCTTCATCATACACCCACCGACTCCTTTATACTGTACCTTCATCATACACCCACCGACCCCTTTATACTGTACCTTCATCATACACCCACCGACTCCTTTATACTGTACCTTCATCATACACCCACCGACTCCTTTATACTGTACCTTCATCATACACCCACCGACCCCTTTATACTGTACCTTCATCATACACCCACCGACCCCTTTATACTGTACCTACATCATACACCCACCGACCCCTTTATACTGTACCTTCATCATACACTCACCGACCCCTTTATACTGTACCTTCATCATACACCCACCGACCCCTTTATACTGTGCCTACATCATTTTTCCACCGACCCCTTTATACCGTACCTTCATCATACAACCACTGACCCCTTTATACTGTACCTTCATCATACACCCACCGACTCCTTTATACTGTACCTTCATCATACAACCACCGACCCCTTTATACTGTACCTTCATCATACACCCACCGACCCCTTTATACTGTACCTACATCATACACCCACCGACCCCTTTATACTGTACCTTCATCATACACCCACCGACCCCTTTATACTGTACCTTCATCATACAACCACCGACCTTTATACTGTACCTTTATCATACACCCATCGATCCCCTTTACACTGTACCTTTATCATACATCCACAGATTCCTTTATAACATACCTATATAATTTACCAATGGTCTTCTGGTTTGCGATGTGTATTATAATTTATGATGTGGTTCCACTGTAAATTAAAGTCACAGGTGTTCCGTGCAAACTGCCATGTCGCCTACAAGCGAGGAGGATCCGAGAAATTGAGGAAGTGTGACGGTTAACCATTTTACCTGCAAAAAGAAAACTCTGAACTCGAACCTTGGTTTTGCACAGATGGAATTTAATTATTCTTTTTGATTGTATTTCCGTTCAACTTTTGTTCACCTTTTACCCCACAACTCGATAAAATCGTGTCACACTGATGTTAATCAGTTCGGAAATGGAAAATGCAGTTGTTAAACCTAAAGCAGGAGGTGTTTGTGTGAGCAAAAAAATTTTTTCCATGAAATATATGAACAAATAGGAGGCACAGATCAAGTATTTTAAGAAGAATATATTAAAAAAAAAAAAAATAAAATAAAAATCAAGGAACAAACTCCCAATGGGGATGGAACGTACTTGTGGGAAGAGTTGCTGCCGCAAGTCAAGTTGAGAGTCCTCACGACGAGTAAATGGCGAAACGGCCTCATAGTTACACAATAAAGATAATAAATACTGCAATGCACTTCCACGACCAGGTTTGCACCGTGCGTACATGGATTGGTTCCTATAGCGTTTGCACCATACGTACAAAGTTCCTGTCGTGTTTCCACAAGCTGTGGTCGAATTACAATTGCAAATTTTGAAAAAAACAAAATTGCTTTCTCTTGTGCTACATTGGGAGTGCCACAACCTCTGAAGTTCTGTTGGGTTACACATCAGAGGTGTGCACCGCTTACAACGAACCATTTCTTGTATCTGCCGCGTGTTTGCGAGTTTCCGAGTTTCCGATGGGTAAGTGAAGGAAAACTCTTGAAATCAACTTTGTTGACTCGGCATTGCCCATCGAAGTCTGATTACTGCCGCTACATTGTGCGACAAAAGGTGTTTCTACAACGAAACACCAAACATAGGAATGAGCAATCGGAACAATTTATGGTTTTTCAAGCAAATTAATTTTATTTTTCCCTTAATTACTTGATACAATGTTTGGAGGTAATGTTGCTGTATTTAAATGACCAGCATCTGCCGCTTTCTCAGTTTACAAAAAGTGTTGGCACTGACATTGCTTCCAAAAGCTATGCGAGTACCTCTTATGCACCAGCAATTGGTAACCATGACGAGGACGTCTGGCTTAGTTAAGGCTCATCATGCGATACAAAGTTCCAAATGGTCTATCGATAGTTTAATTAATCTTATTAAGGCATAGTTGCTTTCCATTTCTTAAAGGTACAAGATAATAAAAGGCATTAAGTGTTTGATTTTGTACAAATAAAATAGCACGTTTCTTCTTAAAATATTATATTCCCACAGTTTACTCTCCGAAAGATAAGTTAATTACCACATAGTGATCCACAATTTGCTTCAGTTAACGATAATATAAAACCCAAAGTCTCCACGACCTTCGAAGGGATAAGGAAAAGCAGAAGTTGCTATTTGTTTAAATCAGAAAAACGTTTAAAATGAGATATTCCTGAAATCTTTCCTTGTGTCCGGCGAAGGGATCTCGTGGGGGTCAGAGATCACTGTGAAACCTCAGTGGACATGCGGCCTCGAAGCATCTGTGGCCACGGCCCAACTCTGCACCTTTCCGGATGCGCAGATGTTGAAAAACAAGGCACCAAACACGTCGATGGCAGCGGCGATACAAAACACGGTACGCCATTCCTCGAGCAGGTTCTGGGACATGGGTGGGGGGGGGGGGGATGTGCTTCCAAGTGGTGATGAATACATTGAAATTGATTTTAAAACAAATTCACCTCCAATCCCATTCCCTTAACGAGGTAATCAAAACGAGAACCCTTTTATATCACAGAAACACAAGGACCTATCATTTTCAATGGTGTTATGTACTTACATTTGGGGTGAGGTAGTGAGCAACAACAGGCCCCAGGAAGCCTGGAATAGTCGCGAAGGTGTTCGTGATACCGAGGAGCAGGCCTGCATAGCTATTGATGGAAAAACAAGGGATGGAAAGTGTCGATAAGTTGTGTGTGTGTGTGTGTGTGATTATTTAAAATGGTTTCAAACACAACATGTTATTGTTTGTATTGTTAAGGCGAGTTATAAGGTGTCGTTTGGAAAATATTCAAACACCGGAAGAATTAGGCTTGCAGAATGGACCTAAAAAGGCCTCCAAAAATAAGTAATTACAGCACCAGCAAGTTGGCCGTGCCCGCACAGGATTCGAAGTGGGGGCGGGATGGAGGAGGCAAAAATGTAAATGGCGTCCTCTGTCATCGAGCTGGGAGCAACAACTCCCATTTATTGCCACATCCGATGCAATTTAAATGCTCTAATGGCGGCGAGGTGCTTCAACTGAAACCGTTTGTTCGATGTATGTCGTTTTTTTGATGCCTCGAGTCCATAATAACAATTTGTGTTGTCAAAGCCAGTGAAGTGACCAATTTCAAATGAATACAGGAGTAGGATTACAAGATAGACTCGATAGAGCACCAGGTAAATCACTTAAAGGTGAAAAGGCTGTTCGTTCTGGATAAACATCATAAATTAGCATTTATTTACTTGATTACTAAAATGCACAAGAATCATTTTAAGATGACGTTCATCATCGCAGGTAAACAATGTGGTTTAAAAACATCGTCGAGTAGTATTACGGGGGGGGGGGGGTGATGAAAGTCATTAATAAATAAATCAAGGTAGTGATGGCCAATTCTGAGAGAATTAATATGATGTCATTGGGCCAATGGTGAGCTCACCCTGGTGCAATGTCCAGGTGATTAATATTGAAACCTGAGCCACAAAGACCTCCCACTCCGTTGGATAGTGCAAGAAAAGTCACAGCTAGCACGTGGTTGCAACCCCCGAACGTCACAGCAACAAGAAATACGGCCGGCAACACCATACCTGCGCAACAGGTGATGAGGAACTTTGTAAACATATGATGTCAGATAGTATGGTTAAAGAAAAAACAACATTCTCTTTGACAACCGAGACGAGCAATTATCAGGTAGGGTTTGGTACCGATAAGGTGACAACACAACCTTACATCTACTCCTTTAACTCGAGAATGGAGGAATAATTTGAACAGCAGCTATGAAAGAGTTGTTGGTTGACCTCTCTTGGAAGGAACCATCTATTAACTACGTCGGCAGATACGGTGGAATTTTTGACCCAACTCACCTGCAAGTTGGACTGATAGGATGGCCAGGAGGTCACCTCGAAGCTGTCGAGCCAGGGTTTGAATCCCGACTCAGCTATAAACTGTCATCCCAGCGTTTCATAGGCAGGGTGATTCATCAATGTGCGTGCCGTCTCGGTTGAACGTGAAGCTGGGTGTTCCATCTGCCAGCATTCGTTGGTGGAAGTTAAAGATCTCACAGTGTCCTTTGCGAAGAGATGGCGAGCTATCGCCGGCGCCGTGAACAAACTACAAATTCCTGCCCTAACCTACAGAGGGCACTGCATCAGTGGTATACCCAATGATGCCGCCCCACAGCTTGGTGCTGCATACGAACGAAGAAGACAACCTCGTAGATGGTTCTATGTTGCACTTGTTTGAAATCCATTCCAGTTCCTTACACAATAGGTAACAGAACTTGCTAAAATACTACACTGTCGTAGCAACCTCTACACTCGACGACAGTTTTCGAAGCAAAACAGTCCGCAATCGTCAATTATATGAGCAACAAACAGGCACCGTTTTCACCCTTATTGCTGCTTCTTAATTGATGCAAGACCGCTGCAGACTGAGGATTTTGAGAGGCATGCACTCCACCTTAATGGTTAGGGTGGTGGGCTTGAGATCCTGAGTTCAAATCCCCCTTTGCTGTTGAATTAATACCAGGTGGGGTTGACTCTGCCCGTCGTCATTCTGAGGTCGGCAAAATGAGTGTCAGCATGCTGGTACAGTGTCGGAGTGGTGGCCCGTCCAGGATTGTGTCCAATAGCCGAGGTGACTGTTTAGGCAGCACCAACGCTCTGCACAGAGTATGGTCCCGATGGATGGATGGATGCAATACACAGTCTTGAGAACTACCATGTCACACTGATGGTTGCTGAGCCGTTCGGGTTAGCCCTAACCCTAACCCTAACCCAAGGATTTGAGCAAAGGGAGGTTGACATTAGAACATGTCAATGATCATATTATCCGGCTTAAACGATATAGTCAATTGTGTCAACGAATATGGAATGCCTTTTCTTCAAAGTAGAGACCTATTGCAGCCTCTTGGGCCATCAATTCTCATGTTGCCACCACGAACGCCATAAATTACCATTTATTTCCCAGATCAGGAAGTGCCTCTGGAATCAGATTTTTCGATCACTCAACTGCTGCTGTCAGATGTTCCAGAATTCACCTTTTTTCTACAAAGTGGACAACTCTTGCCACAACCAAGTATTTTATGTTTTTATCCACTCCTTTTAACATATTCCTTATTTGTTGCTAAGCCTGGTGTTGGCTTAACGATTAAGGTGGCTGGCTTAAAAACTTAGGGTCTTGAGTTTGAGCCTCTGGAATGCTGTTACATAACACCAGGTGGATTGACTAAGCCTGTCATTCCCTCCAAGGTTGGCAAAATGAGTACCAGCTTACTGGGAACAAGGGGCACTGGATCAGTGGCACACCCATACTCCCAGCAATGATACAACCAGCAGCTGCAGGCTGCATACAAAATAATAAACGATTGGTTGTCTGGTTTGATCCCACCGAAGTTTGCTTTCTATTTTTGCATTTTGTAGTCATTCAGGAACTTTGTTCACAGCAGATGAGTTATCGTTTGTTTGTTCGCTTTATATTCAAAATATTTGCAGTGGTGAACCATGTTTCGCAAGTTGAAATAAAAAGAATTAAGTTATGACATCATTTTTACAAAGTGCCTCACGCGAGGTTTGCTTCAGTGAACTTAACTGAACATCCGTTCATGTACATCAAAGTTGGCATATGTAGGTGAATGCAAATCTCGATGCCCGTACCGAGTGTCGTGAAAACTTTGCGCGTGCTCGTCACGGACAAGATGTTCCTCTCAACAGTCAGGTCGGCCACCTGTCCGCCAGCCACTGTCACCAGCCAGCCCATCAAGTACGGCAATGCAGAAAGAATTCCATTCTGTGGTCCAAGATGAGCATTTCACTTTAGCACACAACACCACACGTGCCCTCTCCGAACAGAAGCACACCAGACCTAGAGCACCTGTTTGATGTTGAAGTGAAGGACGGTGTCCATGTAGGTGGGCAGCATGGTGAGCAACGTGTAGAACGTCCAATTGTAACAGAAGTGGGCAACGATAATGGCCCAGAGTCGGATCGACGTGGCAATCGATGTCCAAGGAACATCTCCACCTTGTCCCCAACCCTATGATATAGGTCTGGTTAGAAGGGTTTTTATGAACATCAAACCAATAACGAGGTTTCTCACAAACATCCTGTTCAAACTACCCACATTCTCACAGAGTGGTAGCGTGATGCTTCCCACGACCCACATACCGGTGGAGCTGTGTCTCCAATGCAGTCTGCAATGTAATCTTGCTCTCTGATGGAGATGTAAGGGTGCTGCTTGGGTGTGTTCCAAGCAAATACAAACCAGGACACCATCCAAAACAAGCCAATGGAGCCTTGAGGCATTCAGCCAAAAAAATGGAGAGGGGTGGAGTAGCTGTTAGTCGAAGGAAAAGAGTATCTTGTTTGAGAGTGGAGAAAGGTTCCAGAACATTTGGGAATGAGCAGCCATGAGAACAGGAAGTTGTGAAAGAGCAGACAAACACGGAACAGCACTTATCAAACTGCTACACTAGTTCACAACAGCAAGAGATTTGCCGCCAAACGAAGAGATAAAGTGTCACACTGTCACTGTACTTAATACTGTGTGTGTGTGTGTGTGTGCGTGTGCGTGTGCGTGTGCGTGTGCGTGTGCGTGTGCGTGTGCGTGTGCGTGTGCGTGTGCGTGGTTTCACTTCTATACACTCCTGAAATTAATTGCCCAAGGGGTTTTGCACCCCGACTCTTTCGATGCAACTGCGTATCATCTCGCACCACTTGGACGGAGCTGGTATTACAAGTCATAAAATATGCCATAGACATCATCAAAGTGGGGGAATTAACCCGTCCGTAAAGATGGGTTCTTTGCTCGTAACAAAAACTGCAGAGGCACGGCCCAAAAGATTTGATATGCTTGTAATTGGACAAATGCTGGAGGATCTCTGGAGAGAGAGTCAGTGAGTCAGATTTTATCAGCCCCAAGCCAGAGGGATAAAATATTAATATTCTTGAGAAAAAGAATAACAGCTTAAGCTACAGAATTGCAAGTGTGAAAACCAAGAGAATGGGAATTTGGGGCATCTCACCAAACACGTAGAATATGGATGGCCACCCCCAGTAATCCGCAAGGATCCCGGAGAGAGGAAGGGATACAACAGTACCCAGGTTCGTTCCTGAAAATGACCATACATCAACCATAATAATGGGACTGAGATAAAAGTGCAAGGAAATTCAAGGCTTGAGTATGAAAAGACAACACAATGTTGTTCATCGAGGTTGTAGACGTTAACAACCAAACATAAAAGGACGGATTTCAAAGGAGTTACAGTGAAACTGGTGCTCAGACAAAACGGCTCGAAACTGGTTCTTCGTTAATCATTATTTCAAATAAGATTTGTTAGAATACAAATACGCAAATAGTACTCGAACACGGATTGTAACAACCACATCTGCTTAGTCAGACCCAGCGAGGGTGGTTCTGGGTACTTGCAAGTCGATGGTCTATCGATACGCAACAAGTGTCGCTGAGGGTTCAGCCATTGTGATGAATGTGCGTTCACCAGGGAGCAAAACTCAAAGATTAAAAAATATATATATTTTGTTATGGTTTTAAGGGCCTCATAATCAATATGCCTGGTGTTGGCTTAATGGTTAAGGTAGTGAGCTTGGGATCCTAGGGTCCTGAGTTCAAATCCCGCTCAGCTGTTGAATTAGCACCAGGTGGGGTTGACTCTGCCTGTCATCCTTCCGAGGTCGGCAAAATGAGTGCCAGCATGCTGGTATACTGTGTCGGAGTGGCGACCCGTCCAGGATTGTTCCCAATAGCCAAGGAGACTGCTTCGGCGGCACCAACGCTCTGCACAGAGTATGGTCCTAATGGATGGATGGATGGATAATCAATGTTTGGGTTTAAAAAAAAAAAAAAAAAAACATGATTGAAAGCAATATTTTCAGACCGACTCAAGATCAGGTGTACTATACTTCCAATCATACCTTTTTTCTGAATGTTCCACCCTAAATTGTTTTACAAGTGTGACAGAAACACCGAAATTTGGTAAGTGTAATCCGACAAATTTGTCTTCCTTCCTCGAGATGGAATCGTACAGAGGAGGAGCTGCATGATCTTGAAGGCCTTGTTTTGCACGGCCTTTCTCTACAGGCAAGAATTTGCATCGGCTGTCGATTGAAAAGATAATTCATCAATCATTTATGAAACGTCTGCTCACGTTAGTTTGTGGATGCAAAAGATCCCACAACTGAACTGGCCAGGTGTCTTTTGAGTGTCTGTCAACAAAGACCAGCCAGGTTATCACTGGCACTCTAAACAAATTCCAACTTCTTACCACTCTGTGCAGAGCGTTGGTGCTACATCCATCCATCCATTGGGACCATACTCTGTGCAGAGCGTTGGTGCTACATCCATCCATCCATTGGGACCATACTCTGTGCAGAGCGTTGGTGCTACATCCATCCATCCATTGGGACCATACTCTGTGCAGAGCGTTGGTGCTGCCAAAGCAGTCTCCTTGGCTATTGGGCACAATCCTGGATGGGTCGCCACTCCGACACAGGATACCAGCAAGCTGGTACTCATTTTGCCGACCTCGGAAGGATGGCAAGCAGAGTTAACCCCACATGGTATTAATTCAACAGCTGAGTGGGATTTGAACTCAGGACCCTTGGATCCAAAGCCTGCCACCCAAACCATTAGACCTAGAGGAGATAAAGGAGATAAATAAACATTAGATAAAGGAGAGAGGAGGGAGGGGGAGCGAGGAAGAGGTGTGGGGGAAGGGAAGACAGTATAAAGTGAGAGGAAGGGAAGGCAGACGTGCGGTGGAGTGTAAATTACGATTCATACTGTTTCATCAAAATAATTCTGCATAGAATAACAGTGAAGATGGAAGCAAAATAATGTCTGAAATCCATTTTCTACCACCTGGACGCGTCCGGAGACAAACTCCTGTCTGGACAAGTCTGCAGAAAAACTCCCGTACAGACATAAATACCACCCGGACGCGTCCGGAGCCAAACTGGCTGGAGACAAACACCGCTCGGACACATCCATAACTCCGAAACCATGAAACCTAGCAGCCTGAAACTTTGCATGCATACCAAAAAAACTCAAAGGAAGTGCCAGACTGAAAATTGGGTGTTTGGGTCAAATAAAACACCCATTTTGAAAATAATTAACGGCCTTATTTAATGATATCCTCTGCCAGGCACATCCTCGGTCACCGCTCTCTATGGGGTCTTCAGGCGTATACCAAGTAACCTCGCTGGGGTCTGAAGCCGCCATGTTTTTTGGCCTGCTCAACCATGCTTTGACTTGGAACAGGCCGCAACGATTTCTGAACGATAATTTTCTTTTTCACTTTCCTCACTCGTATCGAATGCCTTTACATCATAGCTATAAATCGTTGTATACATCGCTTTTTAAGTACTACACTTTTCAAATTAGGAGCTTGGAGCGATTTCATGCATGATGATTTTCCATGATCTTCTCTCACGGAATAATTAAAGTATGTCATCAAAATATTATTTCAGTGTTGAGCATCGAATATCGTCTGGACTAAACAAGTGTCGAAATCTGTTCTGAAATCTGATAATTTAAATAAATAACGAGTCTTATAACTAAGCCAATAATCGTATTTACTTTAAGCCAGCAAGGCTATGTTCCCTTCCTTCATACATACAGAAGAAAATCTGAAACTTCCAAAGCATTTTAAAAACTTATCTTTTTCTACTGTTTGGAGAATTATATTGAGTGAACAAAAAATTTAGGAAAGGTAAAATTAACCAGCTTCATTGAGCGACATCATTTAATTCATTCACTGCAAGACCTCACACCCCGTCCCCCAGAGTGACTGCCTATCCATAGCGTCTGCCAGATCAGTGTCTAAATTTTCAGTGGTTTCGCGAGGTGCTCCACAGGGAATCAAAGGAAATCTGGTGAAAAACGGACGTTAAAAAAAAAAAAGTTATGACGTTTGCACACACATCACGTGACCCCGAACCAATGTACCACGTGACACGTGCACAGACAAGCAGTACAGGCAACATGGCGGATTTTTTGCAATGTTTATATCACGGGCGATTGAACTTTGCAATATTTCCAGGGTTGTTCTGCATTAAGCAGCAACTCTTTTGTGGATAAAGTTATTGTTTGAACGAATTCATTTTATTTCATTAACTGCTGCGTGTGCCGTGAAGGCCAGCTTTAAAGTTAAAGAGATCTAATATGGTATGCAGCGACAGCCTGGCCAACCGTTCCTTCTTAAGCATTTCATTGGAGTGCTTAAGCCACTTGTCGAGCACCCATTGTCGATAGCGATGCCGCCCGACATCAATCTGAGCGAATCGTTCACCCACTGCGGCCGCTTTTGACACGCCACTTCATTCAGAGCGAGTGGTTCCTGCTCCGTCACCCTGAGCGAGTGACTCGTGCTCCATCATCCTGAGCGAGTGGATCATCATTTTTTGTTTCCATCTTCACTGTTATTCTATGCAGAATCATTTTGATGAAACAGTATGAATCATAATTAACACTCCACCACAGGTCTGCCTTCCCTTCCTCTCACCTCATTATGTCTTCCCTTCTCCCACCCCTTCCTTGCTCCCCTACCCTCCTCTCTCCTTTCCCCTCCACGTCTTCATTCTCCCTGCTCTCTCTCCCCCACCACTTTCTCCCTTTTCCCCTTCAGTATTCCCATCAGTGAAGCGACGCGTGGCGATGGGTGTTATTTGCTAATATTATGTATGTATATATATATATATATATATATATACATATACATATATACATATACATATACATATACATATACATACACTGGAGTTACACATACAAATTTGCACATATGCATAACTAGTTAATTAACCCCCAGGTTTTACTTTTTAAAATTTTTTTAACAATCCCTACTACAATTTCACAATGATGTTTATGTCCTGTTTTATACACAAAATGTGAATGGCACATCTCCGACTGACCGACATAGGAGATGGTCATCAAGCGGCTGCGCTCGAATGGAGGAGCCCAATGTGACCACATAGCATGCATCGATGGGAATGTCACGCCCTGCCAGGTACAATGGGGGCAAAAAATAAGTTAACACAAACTTATCAAAACAGGCTGATGTGAAGATACTACACATAAGACCATACATACTGTATATATAAAAATTACTTACTCACTCACTCACCGATATAAATGCTTTGTACTTTCTAGCTGGGATATAAAGTTGAAATATTGGGCAGTTGTAACTCAAAGCCATGATTCCAGGAAAGAAAAATCACAAAACTGTCCGTTAATGTCCATGAACAAAAATGTCCGTAAAATAAAGTTGACCGATGGAGCTTCGCCCCCACTCATGGAGGGTTACATGACCAAAGACAATGGCATGTCACATGATCTTGCACAGAACAATTGCTCCCAAAGTTAGTGACTGTTTCTCAGTTTTATAGCGGTATGATTTGAGAAGTGTCTGTGGGTTTTTATCGTTTACGGACGACCTACACTTGTAGGAAGTCGTAAACATTTATTGTTTAAAGACTGTGGACAGTAGTGGTAAGTGTTACAGTGCATATTTTAAGTATTGCATGTTTATATATTGTACAGTTGGACCTATAAACCTCTAAACCTATAAACGAACCCCTGCTTTTAACGATCGACATTCAGAGCATCTTTTATTAAATTTATATTTTCCAGGCTTAATGATCCACATTGCTGGAAAACCTGGATATAACAATAACTTTGTCCAAGCAAGATGATTGCAAACACAAGGCACTGAATAGAAAATTGGCAGAAGACTGATGAGATTGCCAAAAAAATTTTTTAAATCAAAAGAAACAATTCTTTTATTATCCCCTGCATCATGATACAATCACGACATGGAATTTATTTTCTGCATCGGAATTTAGTTTTTTTGATAAACAAGAAAAACTAGAATGGCACTCGGTAGAGCGCCTCCTTCCGCCAAGCTGAACAGTTTACGTTTTGTATCTCAGTGATGGGCCGGATCTGCTCCCAGACCATAACCAAAATCATATTGGCTTGTTCTTGACATGTACCCAACTCATCCCGCATGTTTCATCCAAATCCGTCCATAACCTTTTGAAATGTCATGCTATAATCGTTTTTGGACCTGTTTCTAAATGGTGAAGAATCAGTTGAAATTTTTTTAAAACTCTTGGATTCGGATTTGGATCTTCACCAAAATTGAATCAATTGGCCCTTGTAATAAAAACACACCCAACCTGTCCACCAAGTTTCGTTAGAATCCCTCCATAACCTTTTGAGATATCCAGCTATACAGTATATCATTTTTAGCCTCAACGATCAATGGTGAAGAATCACTTAAATAATTATCGATCCGCATCCGGCATCTTGATCCAGATCTTCAACAGAACCAAATACATTAATCCTTGTCACATACACAACCTGCCCACCAGGTTTTGTCTGAATCCATCAATAACGTTTTGAGATAGCATGCCATACAGTGTATCGTTTTTGGCCCTAACTCTCCATAATGAAGAGTTACTTTAAATTTTTTAGTAACCGGAACTTCATCAAAATCTAATGTTGACCTCAAAAATACTTGTTCATTGAATTCAGTGACCTGATATGCAAATCCTCTTCAAATTTCAAGTCAATGGGATGAAAATTTAGGATTTTAGGAATTTCGCCAAAGTTGTTGACCTTTGGTCTATGTTGACCTTTTGACCTCAAAAACAATAGGTTTCTTGCTTATGACGAACTCTACCATGTGGTGAAGTTTCGCGAAGATCAGTTTAAAATTGTGACCTGTAGGCAACTGACATACAAACAAACAGACAGACAGACAGACAGACAGAATAATGCACAAGACCAGCCAATATACTTGAACAATCTTCAATTTTCACTAGTAACAGCAAAGTCAACCGACGAGATATTGAAAAAAAAAATCTTCGATTTTGCAAGTAACAAACTTTCCTCCGTTTGACTGTTGACTCACCCTGGATATAATTTTGCGCTTCTTTAGTGTCTGTCACGATTTATTTGATGGGGTTTCTGCTGTCGTGCCGTTGGAACCACTACATTCGAGCTCCAGGTCCTGATTATTTTTCTTCTTTCATCCCAGAAAGATGGGCTTTTAAAACGGGCATTTTAATGATTAAATGAACACAAATTTTTGGTTGGAACTCAATCGATTATTAGCTGTCCAACCAAATAAATCCATTTAAATAGCTTTCCAATGGGACCATTTAAATTATTCTACGACTTTTGGAATGAAGCGTGACTGACTGACACAAACACAAACACAAACACACACTTCTCCTTCTCGTAATAGATTATTCAGTTATTAAGAACTCATTTGGGTGAAGGAATCAATGCACAGAAGCGTTCGTGCCTCCCTGGCCATCATTAGTGCAGAGTATATTCCCCCAGAAAGTGAAATCCATCCTCCACACAAAGAATAGGTAAAGCTGGCTAAAAGACTTCCACTACTATACTATAAAGGTAGCTGTGCATGCGTCCTTGTGTGCGAGTTCCACCCATTGGTTGGATAGTTCACCTGACTCCACCCACAATTTATACACGAGGGCTGCTAATTCAGGAACCTTTTAGAACCCTCCAGAATTACTCTTTAGAATTACCCTTTGGAACCCCCCCCCCTTTTTTTTCCCCAATCAGCGCTTTAACTGCGGAGGTTTTGCAGGTTTGCTTTAACCGATTATTTTCTCTTAAAACTGTGATGGGTTTCTGTGAAGTCGGTGATAGCATAATAGGAAGCAGAAAGCGTTACATATTCTGCTGTTTTGACGTGGGAATACCCGTTTGCTTTTTTTAGCGATAGGATGGTGAGAGTAAAGATGGGACAGCTTTGGCGGGGAGAGGGGGGGGGGTTGAGGACTTTCAGTGGGGGTGATGGGGTGTGTGAGGCTTTGAAGGCTTGAGAGCAGGAGGGGAAGCAAAGATGGGAGAGAGTTGGGAGGGGGAAGCTAAGGCTTTTTTGTTGAAGAGTTGTCAGAACTGCATGTGTGAGTTTACTCACAGCAAAGATGCAAGTGTGTGCGTGTGTGTGTGTGTGTGTGTGTGTGTGTGTGTGTGTGTGTGTGTGTGTGTGTGTGTGTGTGTGTGTGTGTGTGTGTGTGTGTGTGTGTCACTATCCGGCAGGAGGGAGGGGGGGGTGACATGGTAATGTGCTAGTATGCCTACACTTCTTAGCATATATATTAGTGGCTGTCTGTAGAACTAACCATGCGCTTATGGAAACAAAATCGGAACTTTTAATCCAATTTGTGTCCAATTTTAAATCCAATGTGGAAACAAAAACAAATTAATCCCACACAAATTAAATGGTAGTCATTAAAGGTCTTACCTCACCAAGACCCTGCAGGAAACGTACTGCAAAGATGCATGGCAGGCCAAAAGAAGCGGAAATAGGGGTGACCAAAGAAAGCAGTGCAGTGAGGCCGATTCCCAATCCCATTGGAAGTTTGCTGCCCACTCGCCCTGCAAGGTAGCCTCCGGGAACCTGAGTAATAATGTACCCGTAGAAAAATGCTCCCAGCAACAAGCCCTGCTCTTTGCTGTTCCACCGATAATGAGGGCCCTGAAATCAAGGTGGCAGACAATGAGAAAACTATATATATATATATATATATATATATATAAGAACACATTACCACAAAACACAACATTATTCAAAATTCTGGGTCTTCACCTCCAGACAACAACAATAAAAAATAGGGGAAATGCCCCTGCGCTCAACCGGTGGAATCAGGGAACCACTGGAAGCCATAGACAACACACAAAATATGTAAATTAGCTGATGGTTTGAACAAAATTATGAAAGCACCATGCAGAGATGATTCTTATCAAGTTATATCCAAATTGGGTGAATATTTTTTGATAAGAAGTCAAAAGCAGCGATCCTAGAATCATAATGACCTTTTACCTTTAAATTTACCAGCTTAATATGCAATTTTTGGTGGGATTTGTAAGGCATCAGGAAACCTTGGCCCACAGAAGTTCTACAAAGTTGGGTGAAAATAGGGCGATTAGTTTTAGCATCACAGGTGATGAAGGTTGTGGTCAAGTTTCATCAACTTGTGTGTGTAGTTTCAGAGAAGAAAGCAAACACCTATTTTGGGGGTCAAACCCAGACCCACTTTGACCCCCCGTAGACCACCTTAGACCCTGCTTTATGTGAATGCCGTGAACAGACTTTCGTACATCACAGCTGATGAAGGTTGTGTTCAAGTTTCATCGAAATCGTGAGTGTAGTTTTGGACAAGATTTGAGTGCTCACATACTGACGTACACCACACAATGCTATGACCTCACCTAAACTATGTTCCAGGTGAACGAAAAACCAGAGAGTTCTAAGAACACCTTACCCACACAGTGTTCAGGGATATAATTCAATTGAAATAAAAGTGATTTTTAAAGATTTCGGAAGTTTACCGCCATTGATGCAGTGCCTTTTACACCACCTTATCGAACACGTTATATTAGTTCTTCATGGCTGTTTGTTCATATCCTTTGATTTCCTTAAAAACAGCAAGTTTTCTGTTTGGAATGATTTTCAATTTGTTCAACTGCCAGGCAAGGCAGACAAAGGAAACATATTATCTCACTCCTCTTTGCGCATGTGCGATCGGGACAAATTCAGAACCAAAGTACTGCTAAACTACATGTATGTTTGCTGATTCAGGTTCTGAATCATGTTCAAAATATAACATTCAATATAAGTCAAATTGTTCCTCGATCATAAACTGGCATTTGTAGACAGACAGACCAACAAACAGACAGAAGTGAGCCAACTGCTTTACCCCGCTTTTGGCTTCGCGTGCTTGGGGTAACAATATTATTCCTAATGTGCCTATCATATCATCACAATGTGGTGAACATCAACAGAAATTGCATATAAAGCTTTATGAGTCAAGTGATAAACAAGATTAAAATCCAAGGTAGAATAAAATGGAATGGAGACAGCAGCTTCCAACACTCACCACACCTTTCCCTAATTAATTTGCTTTGGTTTAATTGAGCCTGGTTCATTATGGCATTCATCGTTATCCGGTGAAGTTGTTCTTCAATGCTTGTCCCGACAATCGGTTCCGAGACCATTCAAACAATTAGCAAAAAGCATTGTTAATGGTGAGGCAAGCAGGTTGACAGCGTACAAGTACGAACGAGTATCTAATATCTGTCGTCTGTGATTATGCCTCCTCAACCCTCTCCCTCCATCGCTTTTCCCCCAAAAACTACCCTCATTTTGTAGACTCTGTGTCATCCAGCTAATTTGTTTCCAAACTAATCCCAGTAGGGCTTTCAGATACAGAATAAGAGTGATCACAACAATTCATGAAGTTTTTCATTGGTCTAAGTTTGTGTCACTTTGTCAGCCACTTACAATTTGTGATACAATACACATCGTACAGATGGCTCAACAACACCGAGGCAAGTCTGGCTTTCAGCTTTCTCAAAATGAGCAAATTAAATGAAAAAAAAAATAATCATGTAAGTCACACTTTCTGCTCCATTTTGTGAGAGGGTGTAGATTGAGTTGTCTTTTCATGGATGCGATTTTGCTGGCCATCAGAAGTTGTCCTGTGGGAATAAAGAGCCGTTCACCAAGTATGGACCGACAAAACACATTGGCCGCAGCAGGTGAAGGAGAGAGACTAACCTTCCTGAAAAAGATCATCAGTGCCAGAAACTGGGTTTTTAATCAACAATCAATGAGAGACATGGTAGTTATCCTGGACTTTCAGAAGCTTGGGATCAAAGTCCTTAATGTGTGACTTTTGAAATTACGCATGAATGGTAAACGAATTATAAACATGAATGGTAAACGACCTTTCACGCATGTGGTGTGTGTGTGTGTGTGTGTGTTTTTTTACAGTGACCTGTTTTAGCTCGTATGGTTGGGAGTTTGCATTACAGGCAGCTAACTGCTCTGCGAGTGAGAAAGTTTTCCAAGTCTTTCTTTGTGCAGAGACACGGCCCTTTCTCTCAGTTAGTTTTCCAGGTATTTTTGGCTTCTTTTAGAAGCTTTGTGAGCCATTTTAGTTCACAATCTTTATCTCGCGCACACTATATACTCTATGGTGCCCCGAACACCACCGTCTAGAGGTTTCTGCGTATGCGCAACGAGCATTCTGGGGCGGATTACGCCATTTTGAAAGTCACATATTCCTCGGCCTTAAATGTCCCAATGGGATTATCCAGCACAAGCAACATTGCTGCATGCATAGTGGGTAAGAGACATGTCGATATGGAAGAGATGAAAAAGGTCAAAGGGAAGAATTTGAAATAAAAAGAAAGAAGAAATTGTAGGATGAGATGACACAAGGATGATAAAATATACCCCAAACCAACAACTCTCCCCTGCCCCTAATCCACACCATCCGTCCCCTTTCATTTTACGATCACAATTATAAATTTCCAAACAACACCCACCTTTTCATGGCTAGGAAGTGCATGTGAAGGATCATTACCCATGGGACAAACTGAAGAGGAATTGATCACTTTTGGAATGCTCTCAGTTTCATTCACCATGGCCACCAATGCCACACTTAGGTTGACCCGAAGGGCATATGCCACTGCGATTCCAAAACAGGACAACAGTGCCAGATTGTACCGTGCGGAGCATAAAAATGGGACTCCTGCAAACACACAAACACCCGGTGCAAAGAGAACGTGACACATACAAGTAAAGATTCTTGAAAGACAAGACTTGCCTCCGCAATTTTTTTTTTTATGCTTCTTAGAAAGTTTCAATCACTAGATCTCTGTCGACTCACAAGACTTCTTCGAAAAAGGGAAGACATGATCAACTTTGTCACTTTCCTCAGACCTAGTGAAAATTGTAACGACTGTTTTCCTGACATCGGTGATGTCCGTTTGGTAGCTAAGACTCTTGAAGCCATCCTTTCAAACGAAATTAAATGAATCACAATCAATTGTTTAATATTCATATTTTAGAATTGATATTCAATAAAAATATCAATTTCTTCCTCTGGAAGAAGTCCTTTCTTTCAAGCTTCTGGGTCTCACTATCTGCCATGATCTTTCCTGGGAAAGCCACATTTCCAACCTTGCCTCCAAAGCCAGTCGCCGACTGGGAATCCTCCATCATGCAAAGTCCTTCCTCGGCCCACCTGAGCTCCTGACCACCAACAAAGCTTTCGTCCACAGCCTGATGGAGTACTGCTCTCCCCTCTGGGCTGGTGATCCTGCCTCTCACCTTTCTCGGCTTCACGTTGTGGAAACCAAGGTATTTCGGATCATTGGTATCTCCCACGATGAGGCTGAGTCTTTGGGCCTCTCACTCTCTCACTGCAGGCAAGTCGGTGGTCTTTGTCTTCTTCCGTCTCCTCTCCAGTCTCGCCCCCCCTGCTCACTCTGCGATATGTCCCCACCATATTTCCGCAGGGCGCTCAAGGTCCACCAACAACCCCCTTCTGATAAAACTAGCAAAATCACGAATAACTGCTCACCTTCACTCCTTCATTCATCTTCTTTCCACCTTTGGAATAAACTCCCTCACTCTATTCAATCCCATTCTTCCCTCCAGGCATTCAAAACAGCTGTTCACCACCACCTTTTATCATCCCCCATCCAAATCCTCGATCTTTTCTACCCGTTCATCCACCCCAAACCCACCTCCTTCAAATTCCCTACTTTCCTTCCTGAAAGTCCCTGTCATGTCCATCTTGAAAACCTCGTGTTCCTCGCCCCATCCCTCTCCCTTCCACAGATCTCCAAATGTCACTGTTCCCCACTGTTTTGTCCTTCCCATTCCCGCCCCTCTGGTCTCATGCTCCCTTGCTGTCTGTTGTGTTTTAGCTCTCATATGAGCCTCGACAAGGTATACAAAAAAGTTTTTTCACCATTATTATGACATAAAGTTAGACCAATAAATTGGACAGAAACAATTTTGCCATTTTAAATTTGATCCCTGATCCTACATTTCGATGCATGCCTAAACCCAGTTTGGAAACCTAGCTGTCCCTGATACTCTTTCCACACGTGTCTCAACCCGAGAGGGAAACCTGGCTGTCCCTGATACTGCTTCCACACACGTCTCAACCCGAGAGGGAAACCTGGCTGTCCCTGATACTGCTTCCACACACGCCTCAACCGGGGATGGAAACCTGGCTGTCCCTGATACTGTTTCCACACACGCCTCAACCCGGGATGGAAACCTGGCTGTCCCTGATACTGTTTCCACACACGCCTCAACCCGGGATGGAAACCTGGCTGTCCCTGATACTGCTTCCACACACGCCTCAACCCAGGATGGAAACCTGGCTGTCCCTGATACTGTTTCCACACACGCCTCAACCCGGGATGGAAACCTGGCTGTCCCTGATACTGCTTCCACACACGCCTCAACCCGGGATGGAAACCTGGCTGTCCCTGATACTGCTTCCACACACGCCTCAACCCGGGATGGAAACCTGGCTGTCCCTGATACTGCTTCCACACACATCTCAACCCGGGATGGAAACCTGGCTGTCCCTGATACTGCTTCCACACACATCTCAACCCGGGATGGAAACCTGGCTGTCCCTGATACTGCTTCCACACACGCCTCAACCGGGGATGGAAACCTGGCTGTCTCTGATACCGTTTCCACACACATCTCAACCCGAGAGGGAAACCTGGCTGTCCCTGATACTGCTTCCACACACGCCTCAACCGGGGATGGAAACCTGGCTGTCCCTGATACTGCTTCCACACACATCTCAACCCGGGATGGAAACCTGGCTGTCCCTGATACTGCTTCCACACACGCCTCAACCGGGGATGGAAACCTGGCTGTCCCTGATACTGCTTCCACACACGCCCCAACCCGGGATGGAAACCTGGCTGTCCCTGATACTGCTTCCACACACGCCCCAACCTGGGATGGAAACCTGGCTGTCCCTGATACTGCTTCCACACATGCCTCAACCAGAGAGGGAAACCTGGCTGTCCCTGATACTGTTTCCACACGTGTCTCAACCCGAGAGGGAAACCTGGCTGTCCCTGATACTGCTTCCACACACGCCTCAACCGGGGATGGAAACCTGGCTGTCCCTGATACTGCTTCCACACACGCCTCAACCCGGGATGGAAACCTGGCTGTCCCTGATACTGTTTCCACACACGCCTCAACCCGGGATGGAAACCTGGCTGTCCCTGATACTGCTTCCACACACGCCTCAACCCGGGATGGAAACCTGGCTGTCCCTGATACTGCTTCCACACACATCTCAACCCGGGATGGAAACCTGGCTGTCCCTGATACTGCTTCCACACACATCTCAACCCGGGATGGAAACCTGGCTGTCCCTGATACCGTTTCCACACACATCTCAACCGGAGAGGGAAACCTGGCTGTCCCTGATACTGCTTCCACACACATCTCAACCCGGGATGGAAACCTGGCTGTCTCTGATACTGCTTCCACACACATCTCAACCCGGGATGGAAACCTGGCTGTCCCTGATACTGCTTTCACACACGCCTCAACCCGGGATGGAAACCTGGCTGTCCCTGATACTGCTTCCACACATGCCTCAACCCGGGATGGAAACCTGGCTGTCCCTGATACTGCTTTCACACACGCCTCAACCCGGGATGTAAACCTGGCTGTCTCTGATACTGCTTCCACACACGCCTCAACCAGAGAGGGAAACCTGGCTGTCCCTGATACTGCTTCCACACACACCTCAACCGGGGATGGAAACCTGGCTGTCCCTGATACTGCTTCCACACACGCCTCAACCGGGGATGGAAACCTGGCTGTCCCTGATTCTGTTTCCACACACGCCTCAACCCGGGATGGAAACCTGGCTGTCCCTGATACTGTTTCCACACACGCCTCAACCGGGGATGGAAACTTGGCTGTCCCTGATACTGTTTCCACACACATCTCAACCCGAGAGGGAAACCTGGCTGTCCCTGATACTGTTTCCACACACGCCTCAACCCGAGAGGGAAACCTGGCTGTCCCTGATACTGCTTCCACACACGCCTCAACCCAGGATGGAAACTTGGCTGTCCCTGATACCGTTTCCACACACATCTCAACCCGAGAGGGAAACCTGGCTGTCCCTGATACTGCTTCCACACACGCCTCAACCCGGGATGGAAACCTGGCTGTCCCTGATACTGCTTCCACACACGCCTCAACCGGGGATGGAAACCTGGCTGTCCCTGATACTGCTTCCACACACGCCTCAACCCGGGATGGAAACCTGGCTGTCCCTGATACTGCTTCCACACATGCCTCAACCAGAGAGGGAAACCTGGCTGTCCCTGATACTGCTTCCACACATGCCTCAACCGGGGATGGAAACCTGGCTGTCCCTGATACTGCTTCCACACACGCCTCAACCCGGGATGGAAACCTGGCTGTCCCTGATACTGCTTCCACACATGCCTCAACCCGGGATGGAAACCTGGCTGTCCCTGATACTGCTTCCACACACGCCTCAACCCGGGATGGAAACCTGGCTGTCCCCGATACTGGTTCCACACGTCTCAACCCGGGATGGAAACCTGGCTGTCCCTGATACTGCTTCCACACACGCCTCAACCCGGGATGGAAACCTGGCTGTCCCTGATACTGCTTCCACACACATCTCAACCGGAGAGGGAAACCTGGCTGTCCCTGATACTGCTTCCACACACGTCTCAACCCGGGATGGAAACCTGGCTGTCCCTGATACTGCTTCCACACACGCCTCAACCCGGGATGGAAACCTGGCTGTCCCTGATACTGCTTCCACACACATCTCAACCGGAGAGGGAAACCTGGCTGTCCCTGATACTGCTTCCACACATGCCTCAACCCGGGATGGAAACCTGGCTGTCCCTGATACTGCTTCCACACATGCCTCAACCTAGGATGGAAACCTGGCTGTCCCTGATACTGTTTCCATGCATGCCTCAACCTGAGTTGCAAATCTGACTGTCCCTGATATTGTTTTCATGAACTACTCAACCTGGGTTGGAAACCTGAGAGGGAAACCTGATACTGGTTCCATGTTAATTGAGCCCCTCCCCATTGACTGGCAATTTGAGCTGCAATCAAATATTTTTGGACCTTTTTGGTGAAGCGGACCTTGTAACATCCACTACAGTCGCTAGGAATAGTGAGGAACTTGACAAGAAAAAAGCTGAAGTTAGTGCTCAATCTAAATCGAGTCACTTGTGGCTAGGATATCAGCGGATGCTCCATACTGCACGAGCGCTGATCAAAGCAAATCGCACTGGGTCTTGGCTGATCCAGTGGTGGAGTGTCATTGGGATATCCATACAATCCAATCATAGGCGGAGTGTAAATTTTTGATGCCAGAGGTCACATGGTTTGGAAGCCATATTCATTTGAAAACTGATCATTTAAAAATCTTCTTCTCTGAAACTGCTTAACTGATCGATATGAATCGTATCACAATAAATGCAGCAAGGGTAATGGACCAGAACTGCAAAGTCTCACATCGATAGGTTAATCAGTTTCATTGAATATTAACCGTTTAATTATTTTCTTAAAACCAATGCGGCTGCTACACCACGTGACTGATGAGGTCATTGGTAAATAAAATATATGCAGCAAGGGTAGTGGAACATAACTGAAAAGTCTCGCATTGATAGGTTAAGTGGTTTCAGAGAAATAAATGTTTTACTATGATTGACTGTTTGGGGAATATTGGTTGGAAATTAACATCATCGGTCACATGGTCTCACAGCCACGTTAGACTAAAAAACAAAAAAACAAAAAAAAAAAAAAAAACAACCTTATCTGATCAACGTGAAACTCCAAAGACATGATTGACCACAAATTCTGAATTTGATTTGATAAAGATGACGTCGTGGGTCAGGTGTCCGATCTAAGCAGGGTTGTATCCAAGCGGGGCAGCGTGGTACCCAGCCATACTTGCTCGCAGTTATAAAGTGCCCTCCTCGTCATTATTAAGCCTGGCGTTGGCTTAGCAGTGAGGGTGGCTGGCTTGGGATCCGAGGGTCCAGAGTTTGATCCCCGTCAGCTGCAGAGTTAACACCAGGTGGAGTCGACTCAGCCTGTCATCCTTCCGAGGTCAGCAAAATGAGTATCAGTGTACTGTTATTGGGGCACAGCATCAGCGGCACAGCCACGTCCCAAACCAATGACTCAACCAGCAGCCACAAGGCTGCACACAAGTGTGTATCGTCATTATTATTATCATCTCTCCATGCCTTTCCGTGGTTATTTAAGAGAAAGCAGAGCTGTATGCCACCACAGCACCTCCCCAGGTTGCGGCTTGGGGAATGGCCCCCAGATATGTGGGTTACCGGTGTTCACCGGGGCGGAGAATCAGCGGCACATGTCCTAGCTGGAGGTAGGGTAGTACCTGGCAGCTCTACCTCTCCGAAAAGCCTCCATGAAGTGATATTGGAACGTGTATTTGGCAATTTTTGGTCACTGTAAAACCCCTTTGCCCTCAGTTATAGGTTAAATAGCATGCAGCCTCCATCACAGTAAGTGGAGTTCCAGATATACTTGGATTCTGGTCAAAGGACGCTGGCCTGCTCGAGTTCGCTGTGTGCTCAGTTTTTGGGACCATGCGGCAGATCTTGCAGGAGAGAGAGAGAGAGAGAGAGAGAGAGAGAGAGAGAGAGAGAGAGAGAGAGAGAGAGAGAGAGAGAGAGAGAGAGAGAGAGAGAGAGAGAGAGAGAGAGAGAGAGAGAGAGAGAGAGAGAGAGAGAGAGAGAGAGAGAGAGAGAGAGAGAGAGAGAGAGAGAGATGGTGATGGGCCTGCATGAACTATCACTACTATAATTGTAGTGCAGGCTTTCCTGCAGACAAAATCCTGCGGCGATTGGAAGTGGCATCGGGAGCAGGCGCCGGGTGTTGCTGGAAGCTCTTAGTCATGTACCTGTACGTAGGTAACCAGTGTGATGGTCATTCATTGTGAAATCGGGGCGACTGCAGCGTTCGTGTACTGCTGAAGTGTTAGAGCAGCCATATTTCATGGGGAACCTGCTTCCCCTCCCACCCCCCCCAAGTCGGGGAGAGGCCTGGAAAAGGTGGCCTAAAAAAAGCTCATCCTACTTGCATCTACTGGCAGACCATGGCCAGCTGGCCGCCCAATTCTGTGGTCGAAGTAAGGAACAAAGAAAAGCAATTATTTTTGTATTTGGAGCCTGAAACGTTCACATATTGACCGATGGTGACAATTGCATTGAGAGAAAAACAGCCATTGTTGCCCTCTTTTTGAGCCAACATGACGTTGACTTTGCTGCAATCATTGAAACGCTTCTTGCTGACGAATTGCAGCTTACGGAGGTGAGAGCCGGCTACACATTCTATTGGATTGGGAAGCCAGAATCGCAGCCACGCCAGGCAGGAGTTGGCTTTCCAGTCCAGACATCACGCATGCAACATCTGGTGTGCCTTCCGAAGAGAAGAAATGAAAGACTGATCACCATGTGCATCAAGCTCGCAAATGGGCACCATGCCACTGTCTTCAGTGCCTATGCCCCAACGATGACCTATCCAGAGGATACAAAGGAGCATTTCCATGATTGCTTATCGTGGACAATCGCAGCGGTTCCTTCAAGAGACAAACTCCTCCTTGGTGACTTCAATGAAAGGGTTGGCAATGATTTTGCTACATGGGACCGTGTTTTGGGTCATCACGGTCTTGGAAAGGAAAATGCCAATGGTACGCTTCTCCTGAGTCTGTGTGCTGCGCATTAACTGGTCATCACCAACACCATCTTCCAGCAGAAAAATAGCCTTCAAAACATCATGAATGCACCCTCGATCCAAGCACTGGGCATGTGCTTGACGATGCCATTGTGCAGCAAAGGGATCGAGTAGACGTCCGCCTCACACGGACAGTTCGTAGCTCAATGGCCTGGTATGATCATCAGTAGCTCAAGGTCATTACTGCACTCAAGGTGCATGCCAAGTTGTCATCAAGAGCACAGCGCCTGGACATGGACAAACTCATGATTGAGGGAAACGGGGCACGACTGCAACAAAACATCAATGCAGAGCTCGAATCACTAGCCAATGCGTGCGACTCACCTGCTGACATTGACATAGAATGGCAGAAACTGATGGAAGCAATACAAAAAGCAGCTCTGACTACACTTGGCAAGAAAAGATGCCGGCACAAAGATTGGTTCAACAATAATGACCCGGAAATCTATACTATCCTGTCTGATCATGGTAGCAAACATCTGGAATGGGTGAATGATAAAGACTGTCAGGCCAAAAAGGAATGCTATCGGCAGGTAAGATCATTTGCCCAGGCTCGGATCCAACAGATGAAGGACAAGTGGTGGCTTGATTGGGCCAAATGTCTGCAGGAGGCGGCAAACAATAAGGATGTTTGGGCTTTTTACCAAGAACTCAAAGCAGTTCATGGCCCCAGCTTCAATGCTGTAGCTGCCATTCGCAGTGCCGATGGAAACTCCTTAGTATTGGAGCCGACATTGATATACAGAGATGGGCAGAGCATTTTGAGCAGGTCCTCAACCACCCGTCTGATATCGCCGATGCTGTCATTGATGAACTCCCACAAAGGCTGACACCGGACAACCTCAGTGTCCCCATTCAACTGGAGGAAGTTGAAAAGGCCATAAAAGCGCTGAAGAACGGAAAAGCCCCTGGAGCTGATGGTCTCCCTTCAAAAGTCTTCAAACATGGGGGAAGCCACCTGACCGACAGACTTCAGCACTTATTCAGCACCATCTGGGAGAGAGAAGTTGTGCTGCAGGACTTTAAGGATGCAACAATAATCTACCTTTATAAAAGAAAAGGTGACCAAACCGACTGTAACAATCACAGAGGCATATTGTTGCTGAGCATCGCAGGCAAAATCCTCGCGTGAATGATCAACAGAATCAACGCACGAGCTGAGGAAGTGAACCCTGAAAGTCAGTGCGGCTTTCAAAAGATCCGGGGCATGATCTTTGCTGTGCGCCAACTCCAGAAGAAATGTAGGAAACAGAACAAGGACCTCTACCTGGTCTTTGTGGACCTGACAAAAAGCTTTTGATTCTGTTTGTCAAAGAGGACTGTGGAAACTGCTGGTCCGTGTTGGATGCCCAGAGAAACTGGTGAATATCGTTCGATCATTTCACGACGGCATTATAGCCCATGTGGTGGATGGTGGACAAGTCAGCCGCCTTCGGTGTCGAGAATGGTGTCAAACAAGGATATGTATTTGCACCTCTGCTTTTCAGTGTTGTGATTTTTGCAATGATGCATGATGCCTAAAATGACTGACGAGGACATTAGCAATCTGTATGACGCGGAATGTTCAACCTATGCCGCCATAAGGCCACGACGAAGATTGGGCACATACTGATCAGGGAGCTGCTATATGCCGATGATTGTGTGCTTGTAGCACACACCGAAGCCGATGCATCAGGTCCTGATTGACTGTTTTGCTCGTTCAACAACGAGGTATGGCCTTACTGTTTCAATCAAGAAAACCGAAGTGATGCTGCAGCCGAAACCTGGAGTACCCTACGCCGTACCAACAGTCACTGTCGGATCTGAAAAGTTAATTTCAATGCCCAAATTCTGCTACCGAGGCGGCATGGTTTTGGATGACTGCACTGTTGTTGCTGACATTATTAGTGGAGCAGCAGGGGCCAGAAAAGAGGCTTATTTAGTGACATTCCCACACCAGCAGTACCACATTTTCCAATGTGGTTATTATTGACCACCAACTATCCCTGTACATGAAAACCAATGATACTAGTCTGGGAAATGGTGGCATTGTGAGAAATAGGTCAATTAAGGTCGTTGACCCCTGAATTTCACAATATTTACGAAAACGGCTATAGTTTATATAATTTTCATGTTACAATACCTTGATATACATCAAACTGATCCTAAGACAATAGGCTATAACATGCAATAACAACAAAAAAAAAACCATGTGGCTAATAATTGTAAGTGCAGAACCAATTTTATTACAAATTTTGCCCCCAAAATCCAAATTTTCGCATTTTTCAAATACTTTTAGCATCACTCATCACATGCATAATATAAAAGTATCAAATATTAAGCATTAAAAAGTTTCTCTTGGGTCTGCTGCAATTATTCATATATAATATTATCTATTATCTTAAAAGTAAATCATATTTTCATCACATTTTGTACAAGATGTCTGAAAATACTTGAAAATGGTATTATTCAATACTCATGGCAAATGATCATTAATTTCATATGAAACGTCTTTGAAATAATATATTTTTGTAAGGAATGATAATTGTTGATGAGTATATCAATAACACACAGGGATAGATCCAGAATTTTTGGAAGGGGTGGGGGAGGGGGTTACAAATACCTATGTACTAACACCCCCTCCCCCTTCCTCAATATCACTAAATACATATGCACTAAAAAAAAAAAAGTGCCACCCCTAAACCCTGAACCAACCCTAAAATAATGCCCCTGACAAAGAATATTGGATTATATAAGATGATCCCATATGCCACAATAACCCTGAGATGACCCCCCACATTCCTGAGATGGTCCCCACATGTGGCACTGCTATAAATAGCACTCTCATCAGCCATGAGTTTACAATGTATATGAAATTAGGTCAGTCACACTTGAATAGATGCGATAGACTACACATACTGCAGCATGTTTTATGTGACACCCTCTTCTCTGTTAAAATGTAAGTATGAAAATATTTGTTTCTATTTTTTTTTTAAATTATGAATAGTCTTGCGATGAAGATATATTACCATGTAGCAAATTTTCTGATGGAAAAACATGTGGTATACTGAAATGTTTTGCCTACAGGCTGTTGAGCTGGGGTTAAATGGTATTGTCATGAGAATGTGTCTAAAATGGAAGTCATTACTGCATAAATTTTATGTAAGGTACATGGTGTTGTGAAAAATAACCCCCCTAAAAGAATAAAGTCCTACGAATAGGGTTTATCCCAAGGTCTAAAATACTTTTGAATATACATTGAATTATTTTCAATTTAGTGGATTAAATAGACTTATTCTGCCAAACTATTGGTGACCAATATTTTTTACGCTTGCAGGCAGATCCACATTTTGTCTTAGTGTACTCAAGATTACTTCAACAGCACTGCTAACAAGAAGGTGCCACTGAAGTGAGTCTTATCATTCAAGAACTCTCCAGTGCCCCCGAGCCTTTTCACAGATGATGGCAACATGACAACCTGTGCTAAGTCAGACTTCAAGCACAAGCTTGAAGAGCTGGTACCTGGAGAGAAAATTACAACAATACAGAGGTGTGATGTTGTTATCTTCGATGGACATGCATCCATCCAGATGCTGGGAGTTCCAAATACTGTAGAGAAGGTGACTTTCAAGAACATCGCACAAAGGTTCCTTGCCTATATTCTGCACACCAGCAGCACCATTACAGCCAGCAATGCCCTAGTCCAGCAAGTGCACATTGTCTTTGACAAATACACCAAGGATAGCATCAAACCTCAAACCCATGCAAGGAGAGGTGAAGGACAAGGTCACATCTACCATGTGAAAGGAGATGCACTCATCCCTCAGAACTGGAAGCAGTTTTTGACCCATGGAGAGAACGAAGCAAACTTGATACGGTACTACACACAGTGCATCACAGAAAATGCACCAGAGCTATTGAAGGAAGGACAGACCATTTTTGTCAGTGGTAGTCAAGAAGATCAAGCATCTTCCATTACATGTGAAGGAGTAAAAGAAGTTAGTTCCTTGTGCTCCAACCAAGAAGAAGCAGACACAAGAATCATCCTCCATGCTGTAGCTGCGGCAGATGATGGGGCACAGACTATTGTGGTGTGCAGCCCTGATACTGATGTTCTGGTCCTCTTAGTTCACCATAGACAAGCAATCAAGACCAAAGAGATCTTTTTTTTTTTGACTCGTCGTGATGGCAGGCACACACAGCTTACCCGTTATATACCTGTGCACACCATCTATGATACACTCACCACTGAACAGCAGACAATTCTTCTGTCAGTCTACTGCGTGACTGGTTGTGATACGGTAAGCTCTTTTTTTCGGCCATGGAAAGCGCACTGCCTTTACGATAACGATGCAGAAAGCTGACCAGTTCCAGCCTCTTGGTCTGCTAGGATCTGATGAGCAAAACATTTCAAAGGAGATAGAAATGGCAGCCACAAAGTTTGTTGGCTACATGTATGGCAAGACAAACTGCATGTCATTGGATGCCCTGATGTGTCAGAAGACTGGACAGAGGAACATCCAGGGAAAGAAACTACCACCAACAGAAGACGCTTTCAGTCTGCATCTACTTCGCTCTGCTTATCAGCTGTTAATATGGAGAGACAAGCTGCTTACCCTTCTCCAACCTTACCTGATGCAACAGCATATGGCTTCGAACACAGCCCAGGTGGTACTGGTCTCCAGCCTCAAATGATGAGTCAATCGCCAGCTGCTCCAGAGTTGTTAAATGACCTTGTGTGTGACTGTCAACCCAACACCTGTGCAGTGGAGTGTTCTTGCTTGGAGAGTGGCCAACCATGACAGTAGCATGCACCTGTGAAGCCTTGGTGGATGGAGGGGACAAATCATGTTCAAATCCCTTTACTCTCTCTCTGCATTTTACAGTGATAATTCAGACTCAGATGCAGACGAGATATCAACATAATATGTAACAATAATGTTGACAGTTTCCTGGCATTTATCTTAGTAACTGATAATTTTGTTAGAAAGATTGTATTTGATGCCAAAAGTGGAGAGTTTGTACAAACAGCCATTATCGTCCTCAATATTTCTTTGAAATTTCTTTTCAACAAAGTACATTGAAAAATTACCATTTAAAAAATATTTATAGTATATAAGAATTCGTACCACCCCTCCCCCCCCGCCCATTTACACAAATCCTGGATCCATCCTTGTGTGTTGTTGATATACTCATCAACAAATATAATTCCTTGTGACAATATAATATTTGAAATAAATTTTTCTCTTAATAAATATGAAATTAATCAAGTTAATGGTCATATGACATGAGTGCTAAATAATACCATTTTCAGGCATCTTCGACAAAATGTGATGAAATTGTGATTTACACTGAAGATAATACAATGTATTATATATGGATAATTGATATCCCTGTGTGTCGTAAGAGGCGACCAGGTTTACATCAGGAAGGGCATCCGGCGTAAAAACCTATGCCAAATCATTATGTGGACAACAAAACGAATTTCCATACCGGATCGGTCGAGGCCCGGGTTACCAACGACCGCCACCGGTACCAGTGGTCAGCAGGGTACCAGTGGAAATTGTGCTACTGCTGGGCGAAGGAGGAGAAGGAGATGGGGAAGGTGAGTCTGGAGGCAGTGGGAGAGGGGGAAGGGTAGAAGTGTGGAGGTGAGAGTTGGAACTCTGAATGTTGGGACGATGACTGGCAAAGGGCGAGGGTTGGCTGATATGATGGAGAGAAGAAAGGTGGACATACTGTGTGTACAAGACACCAAGTGGATGGGGAGTAAGGCAAGGAGCATTGGAGGTGGTTTCAAACAGTTCTACCATGGTGTGGATGGGAGGAGAAATGGTGTCGGGGTAATCCTGAAGGAGGATTATGTTAAGAGGGTATTGGAGGTGAAGAGAGTGTCTGACCGAGTGATGAGTGTGAAGTTGGAAATTGAAGGGGTGATGATGAATGTCATCAGTGCATATGCCCCACATATGGAGTGTGAGATGGAATATAAAGAAGATTTCTGGAGTGAGTTAGATGAAGTGGTGGAGAGTGTATCCAAGGATGAAAGAGTGGTGATTGGAGCAGATTTCAATGGACATGTTGGGGAAGGGAATAAAGAGGATGAGGAGGTGATGGGGAGGTACGGTCTCAACAAGAGAAATGTGGAAGGGCAAATGGTGTTAGAGTTTGCAAAAAGAATGGAAATGGCAGTGGTAAATATGTATTTCAAGAAGGAGGAACACAGGGTGACATACAAGAGTGGAGGAAAGTGCACACAGGTGGATTACATCTTAAGCACGAGATGCAACCTGAAAGAAATTAGTGACTAAGGTTGTGGCAGGGGAGAGTGTAGCTCGACAGCATCGATTGGTGGTCTGTAGGATGACTTTAGAGGTGAGGTTGAGGAAGAGAGCGAGGGCTGAACCAAGGACTCGATGGTGGAAGCTGAAGGAGGAAGATTGTTGCGTGAAATTTAGGGAGGAGGTGAGACAGGCGTTGGATGGTGGTAAAGATGGGTGGGATGATTGGGCAACGACAGTAGAAGTTGTGAGGGAGATAGCTTGGAAGGTACTTGGTGTGACATTTGGACAGAGGAAGGAAGATAAGGAGACTTGGTGGTGGAACGAGGAAGTACAGGAAAGTATAAGGAAGAAGGGGTTGGCTAAAAAGAAGTGGGATAGTCAGAGAGATGAAGAAAGTAGGCAGGAGTACAAGGAGTGGCGGCAAAAGGCAAAAAGAGAGGTGGCAAAGGCCAAGGAAAAGGCATATGATGAGCTGTATGAGAAGTTGGATACAAAAGAAGGGGAAAAGGATTTATACCGATTGGCAAGACAGAGGGACCGAGCTGGGAAGGATGTGCTGCAGGTTAGGGTGATAAAGGACGCAAATGGGAATGTGCTGACGAGCGAGGAGAGTGTGTTGAGAAGGTGGATGGAGTACTTTGAGGAACTGATGAATGAAGAAAATGAGAGAGAGAGAGAAGGTTGGAAGAGGTGGAGATAGTGAATCTGGAAGTGGGGTGGATCAGTAAGGATGAAGTGAGGACTGCTATGAAGAAGATGAAAAGTGGAAAGGCGGTTGGCCCAGATGGTATACCAGTGGAGGCATGGAAGTGCTTAGGAGAGATGGCAGTGGGGTTGTTAACCAGATTGTTTAATAAAGTCTTGGAAAGTGAGAGGATGCCGGAGGAGTGGAGATTAAGTGTACTGGTTCCGATTTTCAAGAACAAGGGTGATGTGCAGAGCTGTGGAAATTACAGAGGGATAAAGTTGTTAAGCCACACCATGAAGTTGTGGGGAACAGTAGTGGAAGCTCGGTTGAGAGGAGAGGTGACGATCTGTGAGCAGCAATATGGGTTTATGCCAGGAAAGAGCACCACTGATGCGATGTTTGCTTTGAGAATGTTGATGGAGAAGAATAGGGAAGGCCAGAAGGAGTTACATTGTGTGTTTGTGGATTTAGAGAAAGCTTATGATAGGGTGCCAAGAGAGGAGTTGTGGTATTGTATGAGGAAGTCGGGAGTGGTGGAGAAGTATGTGAGGATGGTGCAGGATATGTATGAGGACAGTGTGACAGCGGTGAGGTGTGCGGTAGGAATGACGGACCGGTTTAAGGTTAAAGTGGGATTGCACCAAGGATCGACTCTGAGCCCTTTCCTGTTTGCAATGGTGATGGACAGGTTGATGGACGAGATCAGACTGGAGTCTCCATGGACTATGATGTTCGCGGATGACATCATGATCTGTAGGGAGAGTAGGGAGCAGGCTGAATCGAGCCTTGAGAGGTGGAGGTACGCACTGGAGAGAAGGGGAATGTTAGTCAGTAGGAGTAAGACGGAGTACATGTGCGTAAATGAGAGGGAGGGTGGTGGTATGGTGCGGTTGCAAGGAGTTGAGGTGGGGAAGGTGGATTGGTTTAAATAGTTGGGATCAACTGTCCAAAGTAACGGAGAGTGTGGGAGAGAAGTGAAAAAGAGAGTGCAGGCAGGATGGAGTGGGTGGAGAAGAGTTGCAGGAGTGATTTGTGACAGAAGGGTAGCTGCAAGAGTGAAGGGGAAAGTATACAAGACGGTAGTGAGACCAGCTATGTTGTATGGTTTGGAGGCGGTGGCACTAACAATAAGACAGGAAGCGGAGCTGGAGGTGGCAGAGTTAAAGATGCTGCGATTCTCGTTGGGAGTGACGAGGATGGACAGGATAAGAAATGAGTATATTAGAGGGACAGCGCAGGTAGGACGGTTTGGAGACAAAGTAAGAGAGGCGAGATTGAGATGGTTTGGACATGTGCACAGGAGGGAAACTGAGTATATCGGGAGAAGGATGTTGAAGATGGAGCCGCCAGGTAGGAGGAGAAGAGGAAGGCCAAAGAAGAGGTTCATGGATGCGGTGAGGGCGGACATGCGGGTGGTTGGAGTGTCAATGGAAGATGTCGAGGATAGAGCGAAATGGAGACGGTTGATCCGCTGTGGCGACCCCTAACGGGAGCAAGCCGAAAGAGGAAGAAGAAGATGTATAAATAATTGCAGCAGAGAGAAACTTTTTAATGCTTAATATTTGATACTTTTATATTATGCATGTGATAAGTGATGCTAAAAGTAAATGAAAAATATGAAAATTTGGATTTTTGGGACAAAATTTGTAATGAAATTGGTTCTGTACTTACTATTTTCAGCTACATGTTCTTTTATGTTATTGCATGTTATAGCCAATTGTCTTAGGATCAGTTTGATGTATATCAAGGTATTGCAACATGAAAATTATAAAAACTATAGACGTTTTAGTAAATATTGTCAAATTCAGGGGTCAACGACCTTAATTGACCTATTTCTCAGAATGCCATCATTGGTTTTCATGTACAGGGATAGTCGGTGGTCAATAATAACCACATTAGAAAATGTGGTACTGCTGGTGTGGGTATCTCCCTTTTTTGGTGGCCCCTGCTGCTCCACTGTATGGCCCGGATAGCAATCTTGTGGACAGATTGTGGAATATCCATGATGTACATTTATCCACCAAAGTGTCAGTCTACAAAGCCGTCGTATTGACAGTGCTGCTTTATAATTGTGAAACCTGGACACTTTACTGGTGACACATCAAGCAGCTAGATGCCCTACCACATGCGCTGCCTAGGAAGGATTGCAGGTGTGCAATGGCAGGATCGGGTACAAAATACAGAGATGCTGGGGCGCTGCAGCTTGCGAGGGATCGTGGCCTACATCATGGAAGCTCACCTGCGCTGGATGATCGGTCACATCATCAGAATGGGTGATGCGTGACTTCCAAAGGCCCTTCTTTACAGTGAACTGACTGATGGTCTGCAGAACATCGGTGCCCCCAAAAAGTGGAATAAAGATCAATTGAAAGCCACTTTGAAACTATGTCAAACGTCAGACACTGGGTTTGAGGCCCTCGCTCTTGACAGGTCGAAATGGCCTGCTGAGTGCAAAGAGAGGGTGAATCAGTGCGAGTGCTCGCGGGCGGAAGAGCTGAAGTGCTGCGCCAGGCAGCCACCCATGTGATCGATGTTCGATGGCGTCAGTTTGCTGAGCAACAGACGAGCACATGATAGACGAGCCACAACGGTGACGAAGATGTTGGCAAACACCGACGACGTGGCACTGTGATGTGGCATGGTCAACAGATCTGTCGACGACGACGGCTGAACCGATCTACCATGCCTTGAGCCACATAGAGCTGCTCCATTACACATCAGTTGTGCCGAAACAGTTTCTTGATGGACAACAATCCTGGATGAGTCCCACTTTGGCACAGGAATTGGTAATTTGTTCAGGATGCTGGTGACAACCCACATACCCTACGCATAGGACACCATGGGATCTTCAACGTCCACCAACTAATGCCGGCAGACTGGACACCCAGTTGAACGTCCATCTGAGGGACTGCGCACGCAAACACACACCAGGATTACAGCTTATAGCTGGGTCAGGATTCGAACCCAGGATAAACAGCTCAGATCTGCTTCGTACACCTACTATACCTGTACGCCATCCGGTCGGCCCCAATCCGCAGACTGGATCATTTACTTGCTTTCAATGTACCGACACATCGGTGTGGGGAAAGTTAATTCTTGCATTTGGATTTGGACTCGCAACCACTGGCACAGGTTACTCATTGATGTAGAAATACGCACAGAAAAGTTCACTCGGGGAGATGTCCACTGACCCACAACACGGAGCCGAACCCTGACAGCGACGAGTCACTTGTACCCAGTCCCCGGGTCCCTCAAATAAGTGGACGAGTTTCGGACCTGGGACTGCTATATCCGGCTACCCAAAGTGCAGGCCGAACCGAACACGGTGATGTGACGTTCACTGGGGAAACACAAGCACCTGATGGAACTGCACATTCTCTGCTCGGCAGCAGCGGTTGATCATCTTGAGACCGGATAATCTCCGACTCCTCGTCGCTGCCACTTTTTGACATTTACGAACACAACAAACACGACAGGAACGATCAGCGAAGAGGGAGGACGTGTGAAGTGAAAATGGAGGGAGGAGCCAGATGGGAAGGGGGGAGCAAGATGGGAAGGGAGGAGCAAGATGGGAAGGGAGGAGCAAGATGGGAAGGGAGGAGCAAGATGGGAAGGGAGGAACAAGATGGGAAGGGAGGAGCAAGATGGGAAGGGAGGAGCAAGATGGGAAGGGAGGAACAAGATGGGAAGGGAGGAGCAAGATGGGAAGGGAGGAACAAGATGGGAAGGGAGGAACAAGATGGGAAGGGAGGAACAAGATGGGAAGGGAGGAGCCAGATGGGAAGGGAGGAACAACATGGGAAGGGAGGAGCAGCATGGGAAGGGAGGAACAAGATGGGAAGGGAGGAGCAAGATGGGAAGGGAGGAGCAAGATGGGAAGGGAGGAGCAAGATGGGAAGGGAGGAACAAGATGGGAAGGGAGGAACAAGATGGGAAGGGAGGAACAAGATGGGAAGGGAGGAACAACATGGGAAGGGAGGAGCCAGATGGGAAGGGAGGAGCAAGATGGGAAGGGAGGAGCAAGATGGGAAGGGAGGAGCAAGATGGGAAGGGAGGAGCCAGATGGGAAGGGAGGAGCCAGATGGGAAGGGAGGAGCAAGATGGGAAGGGAGGAACAAGATGGGAAGGGAGGAACAAGATGGGAAGGGAGGAACAAGATGGGGAGGAACAAGATGGGAGGGGAGGAACAAGATGGGAAGGGAGGAACAAGATGGGAAGGGGGAGCCAGATGGGAAGGGGGAGCCAGATGGGAAGGGGTGAACAAGATGGGAAGGGAGGAACAAGATGGGAAGGGAGGAACAAGATGGGAAGGGAGGAACAAGATGGGAAGGGAGGAACAAGATGGGAAGGGAGGAACAAGATGGGAAGGGAGGAACAAGATGGGAAGGGAGGAACAAGATGGGAAGGGAGGAACAAGATGGGAAGGGAGGAACAAGATGGGAAGGGAGGAACAAGATGGGAAGGGAGGAACAAGATGGGAAGGGAGGAACAAGATGGGAAGGGAGGAACAAGATGGGAAGGGAGGAACAAGATGGGAAGGGAGGAACAAGATGGGAAGGGAGGAACAAGATGGGAAGCGAGGAGCAAGATGGGAAGCGAGGAGCAATACGGTGAGTGAGGAGCAAGATGAGAAGCGAGGAGCCAGGTGGGAAGGGAGGAGCCAGTTGAGAAGGGAGGAGGAAGATGAGAAGCATGGATTCAGATGGGAAGGGAGGAGCAAAATGAGAAGCGAGGAGCAAGATGAGAAGGGAGGAGGAAGATGAGAAGCATGGAGTCAGATGGGGAGGAGGAAGATGGGAAGCGAGGAGCAAGATGAGAAGGGAGGAGGAAGATAGCAAGCGAGGAGCAAGATGAGAAGCCAGCAGGAAGATGGGAAGGGAGGAGGAAGATGGGAAGCAAGATGCAACATGAGAAAGGAGGAGCCAGATGGGAAGGGAGGAGCAAGATGAAAAGCGAGGAGAAAGATAAGCGAGGAGCCAGGTGGGAAGGGAGGCGCAAGATGGAAAGCGTAGAGTCAGATGGGAAGGGAGGAGAAAGATGGGAAGCGAGGAGCCATGGGAAAGCGAGGAGCAAGATGGGAAAGCGAGGAGCAAGATGGGAAAGCGAGGAGCAAGATGGGAAAGCGAGGAGCAAGATGGGAGGTGAGGAGCCAGATGGGAAGCAAGGAGCCAGATGGGAAGCAAGGAGCAAGATGGGAAGCGTAGAGTCAGATGGGAAGGGAGGAGAAAGATGGGAAGGGAGGAGAAAGATGGGAAGGGAGGAGAAAGATGGGAAGGGAGGAGAAAGATGGGAAGGGAGGAGCAAGATGGGAAGCGAGGAGCCAGATGGGAAAGCGAGGAGCAAGATGGGAGGCAAGGAGCCAGATGGGAAGCAAGGAGCAAGATGAGAAGCATGGAGTCAGATGGGAAGCAAGGAGCAAGATGAGAAGCATGGAGTCAGATGGGAAGGGAGGAGTAAGATGGGAAGGGAGGAGTAAGATGGGAAGCCAGGAGCCAGATGAGAAACGAGGAGCCAGATGAGAAGCGAGAAGCCAGATGAGAAGCCAGATGGGAAACGAGGGGCCAGATAGGAAGGGAGGAGCAAGATGGGAAGCGAGGAGGAAGATGGGAAGGGAGGAGCCAGATGGGAAGGGAGGAGCCAGATGTGAAACGAGGAGCAAGATAAGAATCGAGGAGCCCGAGGAGCCAGATGAGAAGCGAGGAGCCAGGTGGGAAGGGAGGGGCCAGATGAGAAGCGAGGAGCACACTGAAAAGAAAGATGTAAGATGGGAATGATGCACAGAGTGAAATTGGAGGATCGTTTCAGCTTCCACGATACTGTACTCCAAAACAAGTCGTTTCAAACAGATTAACATAGAGATAGGCAGGTATCACCACATAACCACCCCTCAAATGGATACCTTGACCGCATGTCATTAAATATCAATACACTGTCCGTGCTTATAATCACGTGCTGATAATATATTAGCACCAGTCTTAGACACTTTTGGAATGCAATCAAATCTGCTATTCTGTAAGCAGTAATTAATGATTACTTTGATTCTCTTACCAATCCTGATATGTGGTGCAGTCTTGATATGTGACGATAGGTATACAGTCATGGCAAGTCCCACGTACCCCATCATGCCTCACAGCACAGCTTGTATGTGTACTGGTAAGTTCCATCGAGAGATGAACAGAAAATCATGTACCGGTATGTTAGATGTACAGTGCCCCGATATAAAGTGTACACCCCCTTTTCAAAATTTTCACCTTATGTTGCCTTATAACCTGGAATTAAATTGCATTAAATCAGACTTTTTCCACATCATAACCTACAACTTCCAAATGAAAAACAAATTCTATAAATTTGAGAAAATCAATTAAAAATACAAAACGAGAATATCTTGCTTGGATAAGTGTCCACCCACCCCCCATGCCCCTTATAATATAAATTGTAATTTAGCTCAGGTGTAACCAATCACATTCAAAATCACGTACCAAGTTAATTGTCCCCCACCTGTATTAAATTGTAGTGATTCTGATTATTTCATAATAAAATCAGCTGTTCCTGAAGGTTTCCTCTGCTGGGGAGTGAATTTCACAGCAAAGACTCAACCATGAGCACCAACGAGCTTTCAAAAGACATCTGGAATAAAGTTTGGGAAAGTCGAGATCAGAGGATGGGTATAAAAAAATATTTCAAAAGGCCTTGAATATCCCTTGGAGCACAGTCAAGATAATCATTAAAAAGTGGAAAGTGTATGGTCCCACCAAGACCCTGCCGAGATCAGGCCATTCCTCCAAACCGGATGACCAAGCAAGGAGGAGATTGATCAGAGAGGCCACAAAGAGACCAATGGCAACTTTGAAAGAGCTACGGGCTTTTATGGCAAAGACTAGTCACTGTGTGCATGTGACAACATCCCAAGCACTCCACAAGTCTGACCTGTACGGTGGCAAAAAGGAAGCCATTACTCAAAAAAGCCCACCTCGAGTCCCGTTTGAGGTATGCAAAAAAACCACTCCAGAGATTCTGAAGCAATGTGGCAAAACGTTTTGTGGTCTGATGAAACCAAGATGGAACTTTTTGGCCTCAATGCAAAACGTTATGTTTGGCACAAATCCAACACAGCACATCACCCAAAGAACACCATCATGTTGGGGGATGTTTCTCATCAGCAGAGACTGGGGCATATGTCAGGATAGAAGGGAAAATGGATGGAGCAAAATCCAGAAAAATCCTGGAGGAAAACCTGCTGACCTCTGCAAGAAAGCTGAAATTGGGACGGAAGTTCACCTTTCAGCATGACAACGTCCCGAAGCATCCAGCCAAAGCAACACTGGAGTGGCTAAGGAACAAAAAGATAAATGTCCTTGAGTTGCCCAGTCAGAGCCCCGACCTGAATCCAATCGAAAATCTGTGGCATGACTTGAATGAAGATTGCTGCCCATCAATGCCCCCCACGCAGCTTCACTGAGTTTGAAGACTTTTGTACAGAAGAATGGGCATATATTGCCAAATCAAGGTGTATACCATGGCACTCTATAGGCACTGTAAATACTATGTATGCCTGGTCTTGGCTTCATGGTTAGGGTGGCAGATATTGGATCCAAGGGTCCTGAGTTCAAATCCTGTTGAATTAATACCAGGTGGGGTCGACTCAGCCTGTCATCCTTCTGAGGTTGGCAAAATGAGTGCCAGCTTGCTGGGATGATTGAGCCATTCGAGTATCCTGTGTCAGAGTGGTGGCCTGTCCAGGATTGTGCCCATTAGCCCAGGAGACTGCTTCGGCAGCACCAATGCTCTGTTCCGAGTATGGTCCCGATGGATTTGGATTTTGTAAATACTATGACAATGTATAGACATCATGCATCACCAAACTTTGCAGGCTTAATTTACAATGTCATATAATTATGTTTACAGAATCTAAATATTCTGACAACCCCTCCATTTGTTCTATTCCAGAGTCAAAAGTCGACGGGTCGAAATGTTTGCCGTGCCAGATGATGTCACAGCATTCTGGATTCTGATCGTTGGTGTTTCAAACCCAATGACAGAATTGTTGTCTCCATTTACTGTGTTCATCACAGGATTGTTGTTGTTGTTCTTTGGCACCCTGTCATTCATCCTTGGTCAGTGTATTACAAATATGTAACATCATGACCTTTGCTCATTACTTGTTACCCTATGAAGTATAACCATCATCATGACAGAGCCAAATGAATAATACAAGTGTCAAAAATACAAAAGGAAGAATATAATTAGAAATTAGCAGGATAGAACCATAAATACATGTGGAAAAATTACGGGCCCAGACGGGGAATCAAACCCAGGTCCTCTGGCAAATCTATCTGAGCTATCTGGGTGACCCACTGACTGAGCAACGCAATTCTTCCACATATACAAGTGCCATTCTCTTTCCCCCCACTGCTTCCGGGGCCCTCGCTGCCAACCATATGAGCAGCGAGGGTCTGCTCTCGAGAGGGTCTCTCGGTGTTTGAACCTTGTGTTGGCTTAGTGGTTAGGGTGATGGCTGGGGATCCAAGGGTCCTGAGTTCAAGCCCCGTTTGCCACTGAATTAACAGCAGGGGGTTGATTCAGCCTGTCATCCTTCCGAGGTCGGCAAAATGAGCACCAGTGTAGCAGCCAAAAGGCTGCAACACGAAGGGAAAGGGTGTTGATAGATTTATTAAATCTGGTATTGGTGTGGTGCAGGCATGATGGGCCAAATGGCCTATTCCTGCACATAATTTCCTTGTAAATGCTGTGGAGTGCTGATATTAAATTTGTTACAATGGATGGCACTTTCGGTGGACAATCCTGTTGAAATTTCAACTCTGTTTCATGAATTATAAAATGTGTAATTATATAATTATCAATATCTATTGAACTATTGTGGAGAAATTAAGTACATCTCCCGGTTATGCCCAAACAAGAACTACAAGTCAAACGAGAACACTCGGTTGAGTATATATACCTCAGCCAGGCTGAACAGTTCATGTTTTGTATCTCACTGATAGGCCAGATCTGCATCCAGACCTGAACCAAAATCTAATCGGCTTGTTGTTGTCATATACCCAACTCAACCACCAACATTTTTTATCACTCATCCACAACATTTTGAGATATCATGCTGTATATCATTTTTGGCCCCATCTATATCAATGGTTAAGAATCTTTTAAAATTCTCGTATCCAGATCCTGATCCGAATCTTCACCAAAATCTCATCAATTTGTCCTTGTTACACACTCAATCTGTCCACCAAGTTTCGTCCATCCATAATTTTTTTGAGATATCTTGCTCAATGACAAGGGTGAAGGGTGAATGCAAGCAAGGGTGAATACATAACCTCCGTCCACTTTCGGTAGGTGGCAGAGGTAATAATATAATATGAAATGGAGAAATAAAAAAAATGAAAAGGTTTTGTGTAGAGTGATGGGGTTGCGCACACTCCTGCACCCTAAATGCTATAATTCGCCATCATTTTTGGAGGAGGGAATTGGACGGAACGGGTGAGTCTTGCTTTTTCTATATAACGGTATCGATTAAAATTAAGAACTTTATTGAGAAATGTACATTATGCATGAGATTTCTTCAGGATCAAGAAATCAAAATGCTTTCAACAAAAAATATCATTGAACGACTTAAATTCAATGCTATTACAAATTGCCTCTCATTTTATCCAAGACATCTTGAACAATCCTGACCAGAGATGTACTTAACAAATCAAATATATTGGCAAAATCCTTAAGTTTGTAGTGTTTCAGTTTCAATGCACCAGATCCCAATGAGCCAACAGCCCCCAGTGGTCGCTGGGAAACATCTTGCACATCAACCGTTCTGTGCCCACCAGGCGGAGTGAGCGAGGAAGGAGCTTGGGGGGAGAGAGGTCGAGCGCTGCTCGGAAGTAGATGCGGTCAAAACGAAAGTGTGATTTGGTCGAGAAACCAAGGTTGTCATTTACAGACGTGTCCCATGTGTACTGAGTTTCAGACGAAGAGCCGAGGGTTACCCACATATCACGCATTCTCCAAGGAAGTCCACCGATTTCAGATACCTTCACATGTAAACAGAGGGTGGAAAAAAAAAAATCAAGAGCAGCAGTTTTGTACTATTTCACAAACAAGGGCAGGAAGTCAACATCATACATCTAGACCTCGAGGTAGTGGACAAAAAAAAAGAAAAGGAAAGGAAACAACTGGGTAAATGAGGAACACCAAGCAACTGCTTCCACACAGGTGTGGCCCATGTGTTAATGAAGCAAATAACATCCCAGCATGCTTGGGGTCATTTATAAAAATGCTGCACAGGCCTGGCTGCCTATAATTATGGCAAGCATGGCTGCAAAAGGAACACCTCCCCCACCCACCAATGCCCCCATCCACATAGCACGTGTGGTCGCTCAATAGTTTGATGAGCATGACCCTGATGTCATCCATATGTCAAGGCCTTCTCAGTCACCAGATCTGAACCCAATCAAGCATTTATGGGATATTCTCAAACGACGCCCGAGACGGCGTTTTCCACCTCCATCGAACGCGTGCGAGTTGATCGACTTTCTCGTCTAACAATGGTGCCGCATCCCTCCTGCAGAATTCCAGATGCTGGTCGACTCAATGCCATGGCACACACAAACCGTACTGGCCGCATTCCGTGGCCCAACGCCTTATTAAGTAACTTTACATTGGTGTTTCCATTTTTTTTTGGTCCACTCCTGCGTATCATATGCAGATGAAAGCAAAAAGAACAAAGTGACATTTTAAATTCAGGAAGAGCCCAATGAACATCACGATAGGCACATAAAATTTAAAGGCACTGTGGCCAAGTTTGATCATGGAGAGGTGCATGTGAATGATGCCAAGCCTCATAATCAGAGATAAATGACAAAACCAAAGGAAATCGGAATGAGGTGCAATCCAATGGAGAAAAACCGACAAGGAAATGCAATTATGACGCGATGAAAACTGAGCAAAATGTAAGGAGTGCAAAGACATATCCACAGCAGCAGCAAAATAAAACGATATACACCTGTTGGAAACACAAGTGGTGTCAGCGTTGAGCTTGAAAGATGAGGTTGAACTGAAGTTAGATTACAATGCACAGCACAGGAAGCGAGGAGGGGAAAAGAAAACAAAACCACTCTCGTATCACAAACACGACTCGCACTGCCCTGGTGCTGAAGGAACAGTTACACGGCTGACCTCGAAAGCAAATAAAGACTGGATATCCTCCATCATGCAAAGTCCTTCAACTCCCATTAACCCTCTCTGAACCCATCCCTCTTACAGATTACGATCTATCTATCCCTCTTTTGTAATCCTATTGCTTTGCTTGTGCATGGTTGTTCCCCCACTGTTTGGGTGTTCTATCTCATGTTACCCCACTCTTTCATGAGCAGAGATTTTGCAGTAAAAAAACCATGGACACCACAATGCTTCTTTTTAATCATCAGTGGAGAAGTTTTATACACAGAAGAAGGAAATTAGAAGATATTGTACATTTCACACAAATCAAGGGTATACGATATGGGATTAAAATCTAGAATCTCGAATTTAAATTTCATAAAGATGGGTGCAGCTGTTGTCACATTATGAAAGAATCAATTAAGAGTCCATACTGAGGAGTTAGGGAATGGGAGACATTACGAACTGAAATTGGATTTCATGCTCGTCTTAAGGGGCCTGGTCTGTCCAGTTCAGATCCAGAGTCCACCCAGACCAACCATACTAAAATACACAATTTGGTGTCTGTCTGACCATAATGAATTCGGTCGTTATTTATCCAATCTCAACCAAACTCTCCAGGGAGACCAAGGGTCATATGATGGAGGTTGTAACGACTGTTCAAAAAGTTAATAATGGATTGCACTGTGACTAGACCATGTTTCAAAAGGTTGTGGACACCTGTGTATTGTGCTGTGTTGCACAAGAATCAAGAAGTTGTAAAAATTATTATAACAACAAACTTCACTCAATTCCATCCAACATTCTTTTGAAACAGTCGCTACTGTTCTTAACACGAGACGAGAGAGATTTGGGGGAAACCCGGCGTTTGAGTCATTATTTGCTTATCGCGTTAACCACAGAATAATTGATCCGAGCAGTCTCATCTTGATGGGCTTCTCGGTAGGCTGCTAGCTCGGCCGCAATAATCGTCAACTAATAAATCTGCTTAAATGAGTCTTTACGTTTGAATGATGCATCAAAGAAAATATTGTCAGGTCAGGCCCGGTTAGATCTGCAACTTGCTTCAAGTACCATGTAAACCTGTACTAACCTGTTCCATGGTCGGGTTGGCAGCGACGAAACAGTCTCCCCCACCAGGTTTTTTGGTGAGGGTGTTTGGATATGAACACCCAGCAGGATTAAAAACAAAACCTGTCAAAGAGCAGAAGAGCTCCTTGTGAGCCAACGGCCATCCACATCTAGTGCCCAACTGTGTCTGCAGACGTCCTCCTGCAAGTGGGTTACTGTTTTTAGGAGGTTGGTGGCAGGATTTGTACTCCTGCCACCATAAAACCTTTCACTCCACAAAACACAAAGAAAACTAAAAACCCACTCTGTGGGAGTACCCACTGTGCTGCTGCCCTTTGCAGGGCAGCTCACCGGATGACGGGATTGGGGCAAAGCCTTCAGGACCCCAGGTCCTTGATAGAAGGAAAAGCACGGGATAAAATTTCTGGGTCACATTGCGGTAGTGTGTGACGGGGTGGTGCTGAGGTTTCGTCCATCAGACGGAGGTTTCCTAGGGTTCACCTGAGGCGGTCCCTTCGGGTGGGTGCCTGGAATGTCCCATCCCTAAGAGAGGATGATCACCTGTCTGTTATCATCTGAGCTCAAGCGTTTGAACATCAGTATTGCACCGTAGCACTCTCTGAGGTTCGGAGACTGAAGAGTGGTGAGATCATGGCGAGTGGTGACACGTAGTATTGGTCTGGTTGCTCTGATGGTTTCCATGCCCAAGGAGTTGCTGTAGCTGTGTCCAAAAAGCTGACTCCAATGATAACCGAGGTAACACCAGTCAACGAGCAGATTATGAGACGAAGGATTCGTCACTCCTTGGGTGTGGTTTCCCTGGTCTCTGTATATGCTCCGACTGAGGCGAGTGATCTCACCGTGAAGGACGCATTCTATGCCTTGCTAGAGTTTGGTTGATCAGTGCCCCAAGCGAGACACTGTTCTTGTCTTGGGGGATTTTAATACATCAACTGGCACTGATCGGGATGGTCATCAAACTGATGTGTTGATTTCCATGGGTCTGGAACTGTGAACCAGAATAGTACGAAGTTCTTTTGACTTTACGAGAAGTTGTGGACTTTGGGTGGCTTGTTCATGGTTTCAGCACCCACAGGCTCATCGCTGGACTTGATATTCCACCGTTGGTGGTGTGGAAAAGGAGATCATTGATGGTCGCTGGAGGATAATGAAGAACTGTAGGGTCTACTGGAGTGCTGAGTTCCTCAATACCAACCACAGGCTTGTTGCAGCAACTCTGAAAGAATGGTACCATCCCAGCGTATGCTGGATGTTGGCAAGCTCAAGGATGAGAGGGCAGCTGAGGAGTTTACAAACAGGCTGAGTGGGGATTTTTTTTTGGGGGGGAGGGGGGGTCTGTGTGCTTTTTGGAAATATTGAAGAGTTGTGGAGTGCATTTAAGACCACCATCCTTGATGTTGCTGTTGGATGTCTTGGAACTCACAATCAGAATAATTTTGTCTCTCAAGGGACACTGGATAACATTGACCAGAGTCGCAGGGCCAGGCTGAATGGCAGAGCTGAGCTTATCAGGGAGTTGAGGCTAAAACTACACATGCGCTGAGGGTGGACAAGGAGGCCGATGTGTGAGGAATCTGTGAGGGGGTAGAGCATCAACTGTGGTTAGGGGAATTCACGCATTGCATTCCTCCAAGCCCGTTCCTTGGTGTACTGTAGTTTTAACGGAAGGTGGTGGGTTCTTGACAGAGGGGTCAGAAGTGAAGGCCCACTGGGCCGGATGTACCAGGATGACCCATCAGTTGTTGAGTTGGATGACAGGGGTGTTACTATCCCTACTGCTGGCCCTCCAATCAACTGTGATCCACCTTCGTTAGTGGAAACACAGGCTGTGATGAACTGGTTGAAATGGGGTAAAGCTCCTAGGATCTGTGGTCGCCATGATGAACTTCCCAAGGCTGGTGGAAATGCTGCACTCGTGTCATTGCATGTAGTTCTGTGCTCTGCCTGGAACACAGGCATCATCCTAACTGACTGGAAGAGGGGCCTATTTGTCCTTTGAAAAGGGAAGGATGATTGCCAGGACTGCAACAACTACTGAGGGGTGACGCTACTCTCAGTGCCAGGCAAGATCTTTGCTCGAATCATTTTTGATAAGGTTTGCCACCATCTGCTTAAACACCAGCACCCAGAGCAGTCAGGCTTTACACCAAAGAGGTCAACGATTGACCATATCCTTGCTCTTCGGGTTCTCACCGAACGCAGATGAGTTTCGGCAGGGGCTGCTTGCAGCCGATATTGATCTCTGCAAAGCGTTTGATTCAGTGAATAGGGGTGCCCTCTGGAGGATTCTTTGTCTTCGTGGGGTGCCACCAAAACTGATCAATCTGATGTCCAAGCTATACTCTGGTACTGAGAGTGCTGCGAGATGTGGTGGTTCCATCTCTGACTTATTTCCAGTTGTTACTGGAGTTCATCAGGGGTGTGTACTGGCCCCCACACTTTTCAGCACTTGTATGGACTGGATTCTGGGGAGGATATCAGAGAGATCAAGCTACGGTGCATCATTTGAGAATGTCAAGACCTTGATTTTGCATACGATGCAGTCATCTTTACAGAGACTCTGGATATCCTTTTGGGGGCCCTTGAGGTGCTGAATGAAGAGTTGGAGCCGCTGGGATTATGGGGTTCCTAGGTTAAAACTAAGATCCAGGCTTTCAATGACATCTTGGATGCTGCTGTCCTCTCCGTACCTGTTTGTGGTGAGGATGTTGAGGTCACGGAGAGATTCACTTACCTTGGCAGTGATATTCGTGTCTCTGCTGGCTGTAAGCCAGAGGTCAATAGTCTGGGTTAGGCCTGGGGAGTCATGGATTCACTGGATCATGGGGTGTGGCGCTGCTGGTACCTGTGTGGGATGACCAAAGTCCGAGTCTTCAGGTCCTTTGTGCTTCCAGTCTTGCTCGACGGATGAGAGACTTAGACTCTGACCAGGGATCTGAAAAGGAGACTTAATTCCTTTGGTACCATTTCTCTTCGTAGAATCCTTGGCAATCGCTGGTCAGACTTTGTGTCCAACGAGTGGTTGCTGAGAGAGACTCAAATGAGATTTGTTACCTGCATCGTCCATGAGTGTCAGCTGCAGCTCTATGGACATGTGGCTCGTATTCATGATGCTGATCCTGCTCACCAGGTTCTCTCAGCGAGGGAGCCTCGTAAGTGGAGGAGAACAATGGGCCGACCACATTGCTTGTGGTTGCAGCAGGTTGGTCAGCATCAAGGAGATGGGGATGGGCCAGGCATCTGTTTTTGTCGATGGCCAGACGGAGGCCCCCGGAGTACCGGCGGAACTAAAGTTCAGCCAGGAATTGGTGATTTGTTGAGGATGCCAGCGAAAGCTCGCTTACTCTTCACGAAGAACACCATATGATCTTTAATGCCCCCAACTAATTCCGTCAGATGTGACACCCATTCACAGTCCATCCGAGGGATATGGCACACACTGATGAATCACTAAGCCTGTGATACACCGGGATGACAGTTTTTAGATGAGCTGGGATTCAAACCCAGGCTAGACAGCTTAGAGGTAAATGTGTGTATCTGCAAGCTAAGCCATCCTACCAGCCCACTTGAAAGCATATGTCACGACTTCTGGAAAAAAAAAATTACGGCTTGTATAGGAATGAATCATGGTACCAACTCGTTTGGAACCCCCTTCGTAGGGTCCCCTTAGCCATAGTTTAGTGACATTTTCTAAAGGGATTGCGTTATTTACAACAGCTAGATGCACCAACACACACATACAATCCAGAAGCAAATGTACTTTTTAGGAGACAAGAGATCGAATACACAAAATGTTTAACAGTGTCGACAACAACAATGGCTGGAACAGATAATGTAGTTAACATGCTATCCTTAGCTCTTGAAGCAGAGTACGCGTGCACATGGACGTGCAAATAAAACAGCAATATCCATCATCACATGATAAACAAAAATTCCACCACACATGAGGAAAGCATTCAATCACATCAAGCAATTGTTGATGACAGTTCACGCACATCAAATGCACTTAAAGATTACCTCTTTGTCACGTAGATTGGTATCCCCAGCAAAGATGACAGCTGAGGATTGAGGAGCCAGGTGTATTTTCTCCAGCAAACACTTCAGCTGCTTTTGGCGCTCCTTGGCACATGCTCGTGTGCTTTCCAGGTGGGACGTCATGAGACAAAGATCAAGTCCAAACACACGAGTCTGCAAAGGAAAACTCCACAATGAGACGAGAATAAAACAAGTACCCCATGATTAACTATTCCCATTTAATGCCATGCTTCTAAGGTTTAACTTCAGAGTACAAGCAATCCTCATGTGCTATGATAAATGGCATACCTTGTAGAGATATTAACCTCAGCAAAATCCAGCAAAGTGTCGACACAGTGCAACCTAAAAACTCGATGTGTTTGAACAATAGGCTAACCTTTACAATGAGAAGGTTGCGCATCATTCTTGTTGTAGGATATGGTATGATCTCATGACTGAGCAGGTCCAACCGACTTTTCTTCAACAGAATTGCTGTGTAGTAACCCTCATCACCTCCTGCTCTCCACACCACAACAACGATGATGTCTCTCTCAGGAAATGTACCAGGTCGAACAAGACCATGCATTGTTCTTTAATTTTAAAAATGTAGGGTTGGGGGAGAAAAGGGGGGGGGGGCAGAAATAGTACAAGACAGCAAGAAAGGGGATGATAGAAAGCTTGTGTGACCATGGGCAGCACTCTTGAGGGACGAGAAGGAGTTGTACAAGACAACCGACAGAGGGAGTCTGTTCCACAGACGAGAGAATAGAGGGAAGAAGGATTGGAGGTGAGCATTCAGCTTCAAATTGGGAAGGGTGACCCAATGTGGAGACCATTTTTGTTTATGGCCACCGTGCGATGTACTACTTCAACAGAGAGCAAGCAGTGACATCGTTAATATTGTTGCGGTTCTCGGAACCGCATGCATCCAACAGATAGTGGTCCCAAGACAGTTATTCCATCATTATACGTGTAGATAGTCCCTTCCCTTTTGTCGAGCGGGACAACAGGGACGTGCGTTGCGATGATCTCATAGCTAGGTTTGCTTACATCATTTTTTTCTTCACTTCGTCCCTACTCTTCTTTTCTGATTATTCCCGAGGTAAATCTGAGCTACGTGCGCCTTCGCTGTGAGATGGGCCCTCACGGAGGCCAGCGCGTGTGACGCCGCTGCGAGGAAACGATGACACGAGCATTAACAGCGCAGAGTCCTCGTTCCCAACCGAGCCCACAACCCAACGTGTGTGGTGAGGCATACAGTGCGCTTGGCAATTCGAGATTATCGACTCGAACTTCTGATGATCTGGGGAAGATTGCCGGTTGCATTAAAAAGGCATACGAATGAATATCTCTGAAGAAGCTGCACGAATGGTGTTTTCACAACACAGGAAACACAGCCAGCACGACACCCACGCTGCACGAAACGCGTACGGAGGCCGATAAAGGCGACTCCACGCCACGTTGGGCGGGATGCGAGTGTGCGAAGTAAAAGTGGCGCGTTCCTTTTCAACCAAATATGTGATACATATTGTGTTCGCCCCACACACATGCTTCCGGAGTCGTGCGGACGTGAGCGCTGGCCACGTGCGTAATGGCTGAACCACGCGCACTGTATGGAATGTGCTCGAAGGCAGACACGTACGCCGCTCGTAACTTTGTTATCGTACAAAGCAGGGCACGAATGCACAGCTCGCGACTTTGTATCGTATTTCCTCAATATCTGACATATATCGGCGTTCGCCCCGTGCACACGCTAGCAGAATCGGACGAATGCGAGCACTGACCATGTGGCCCATGGCGGATCCATGCGAAACATGCATGGATTTATCCATAACAACGTACTTTCGGCCCTCACGGGCAGCAGCGGATTCCCTACGGATGGTGAACGTCTTCTCGTCTCTACGGCCAGCGAAATATTGTTCAGTGTGGGCCACGTCGGCGTGCGCGGAGCGGCGCGTTGATCGGTGCTGGTCGAACGCCCAAGCGGGCATGCAGGACCCACGGTCGGTCGCCAGTACATGGTCGGGGAGTTTTTGCGTGCCAATTTCGGTGTGGGCGATTCGTGTCATGTCGTGGGGTCGGAGTGGAATATTTTCGCTGTCTGAGATGACCTTGCCAGAAATTGAGTGGTGCGGTTTCCGCCAAAGTTAGTGGGCCGCGTGAGGGGTCGGGGCCAATCCGAGCGCCCGATTCAGGTGCTGACGCTTCGCTTCGGGGTGGCCCCCCACCCCGCGCTGCAAGTCGACAAAAGTCGGAGCAGTCCCTCCACCTTTCTCTCTCTCTCCCTCGTCTCTCTGCCCAACATTGCCACGACCCGCCTCCTGCTGCCTGGACGACGCCTCCACGTCTCCGCCCATACGACGTTGACCCCACCCGCCTACCTGGTCCCACCGACCACTCCATCCACACACTCTGGACTCTGCCCTTTCTCCACTCAAGCCCCTTCTTCATGCCAGTCTCCACGCACGCTGCTGAAGCAAGGGACGATGCGCCAGCTGCCGGATAACACACCACGGAGCATCCCCCCCCCCATATATGTATGTGACACACGAGCATAAACAGCGCAGAGCCCTCAACCAAACATGTGCGGTGAGGCATACAGTGCACTTGGCGGTTCGAGATTATCGCCTCAAACTTCTGATGATCTGGGGAAGATTGTCGGTTTCATAAAAAGGCATATGAATGAATGAATGTATATATATATATATATATATATATATATATATATATATATATATATATATATATATATATATATATATATATATATATATATATATATATATATATATATATATATATATATATATATATATATATATATATATATATATATATATATATATATATATATGAGCTTGGTGTTGGCGCAGTGGGATCCAAAAGGTCCTGAGTTCAAGCCACGTTGGGCCACTGAATTAATACACCAGGGGGTTGACTCAGCCTGTCATCCTTCCGAGGTCGGCGAAATGAGTACCAGTGTACTGGGCCAGTGTATACCCCGGTTAAAATAGGTGTACCATATCCCTGTGTCGTAAGAGGCGACCAGGGTTGCGTCAGGAAGGGCATCCGGCGTAAAACATGTGCCAAATCACTATGCGGATCATACTGATGATCCGCTGTGGCGACCCCTAACGGGAGCAGCCGAAAGAAGAAGATATATATATATATATATATATATATATATATATATATATATATATATATATATATATATATATATATATATATATATATATATATATATATATATATATATCTTCTTCTTCTTCACAGCGGATCATCAGTATGATCCGCATAGTGATTTGGCACATGTTTTATGCCGGATGCCCTTCCTGACGCAACCCTGGTCGCCTCTTACGACACAGGGATATGGTACACCTATTCTAACCGGGGTATACACTGGCCCAGTACACTGGTACTCATTTTGCCGACCTCGGAAGGATGACAGGCTGAGTCAACCCCCTGGTGTATTAATTCAGTGGCCCAACTGGGCTTGAACTCAGGACCTTTTGGATCCCAAGCCGCTGCCCTCACCACTGCGCCAACACCAAGCTCATTATATACACATATATACATACATACATACATACATATATATATATATATATATATATATATATATATATATATATATACATACATACATATATATATACGAGGTGTGTTCAAAAGGTATCCAACCTTAATTTTTCGTGCACAAACAAATGAAGCGAGGGAGGCGTGGTTTGGTGCACATATGGAGGCGATCCAAATCCATATGCGTGAATATTTTCCCACCTGCAGAAGCTCTCAGTCGCCGATGAATGAGGTGGTGTAAGTGAGCGCCGTCGGATTTTCGTTTTTAACCAACGAAAGTATTTCCTTTGCAATTATTTATTCAGCAAGCAGATAGCAAGCAAACTTTTAAAAACCACAGTTTGCCATGGATGCTCGCTTTCCATCAACCATTCTTTTTTTCCAACTTCAGTGCCAACTCACCCCCCTCACCCCTCACTCTCACTCTCAAAGCAACCATCCCACTCTTCTCCCTCCAAGCCTCCCTCTCACCTCTTTCAAAAATTCCCCCCTCACCTTTCTCCAACCTTTCACCCCCCTCACTCTTCCTTCTCTAAGTTGCCCCCCCTCTCAACCAACAGCCTGCCTCCCTCCACTGCCCTCTCACCTCCATCTCTTCACTCCACCTCCTCAAATCCTCAACTGCCATCTTCCTTGTCTCTTGTCCCCCTCTCTCCCAGCACCACAGAGCCTTTTCTCCTCCTCATTCGGCCCCCAAACCTCGCTATTCTGCAATACCCCACACTCCTTCAGCAACCCTCCTTACCTCCCCCCTCGTCCCTCGTCCTACCCTCCCCGCCCCCTCCACCTCCTGCACCCAAAGCCTCCTCCCCTACCTCTTCATTAAAAAGTGTGGACCTCAAATATCCGGGCCCTTCCCTCACACCTTTCAGATCCTTCCATAGAGGTTGCCACTGACCATCCAGACATTATCTGCCTAACAGAAACTGTCCTCTCCCAAGACGGGCCTGACTCCCAAGCAACTCTCCCTGGTTACTCCCTTCTACCGTATGACAGACCTGAGCCTCGTCCTGGTGGAGGTGTTGCTCTCTTCATCAAAGACTCTATTCCTCACTCTCCCTGCACTGCTCTCACTCCCCCACACCCTCAGGAATACCTCTGGCTTCGGCTTCCCCTCCACTCCCACCTCATGTTTATATGTGTACTGTACCGTCCACCGAACAGTGATGACTCCATCTACACCTCACTCTCCGAAAACATGGACCATCTTCTATCTTCTCATCCAAACTCTCTCTTCCTCTTATGTGGCGACTTCAATTGTCATCACGCCAGTTGGCTAGGTGTGGGTACCTCTCTCACCTGCCATGGGACATCAGCAAAAGCTTTCTGTGACTCATTGGGACTGACTCAATCGGTCAACTTCCCGACGCGGATCTCAACCAATGGTACTCCATCTCTTCTGGATCTGATTTTGACAAATTTCCCTGACAATATCTGCTGCTCTTCCTTCGCTCCAATTGGTTCTTCTGACCACGTCCTTGTTAAAGTGGACATCTCTCTGGCTGTTATCAGAGAACCACCTCACCGCCGTCGAGTCTGGCATTTCACTCAAGCCGACTGGCAGGGTCTCCGAGCAGCCATCAAACTTACAGACTGGTCTCCTATCACTACTTTCTCAAACATCAACTCATCCTGGGAATTCTTTCAAAGAAACTTGCTCTCCCTCATGCACAGATTTATCCCCTCTCGTGTTCAGTTGTCTTACCCTTCCTCCCGCCCTTGGTTTACTGGAGCTTGTGGCGAGGCAGTTGTCCTGAAACAACTTGCCTTTGCCTCATGGAAAGCAAACCCAACTGAGGGCAATCTCAGTTCTTTCCACAAAGCTCGGAACAAGTGTGTATCTACCCTCAGGAGAGCCAGAAAACAACATCTTTCTCATCTCAAGTCTGAACTCTCAAACCTCTCTCCCTCCTCAAAATCCTGGTGGCGTTTAATCAAATCTGTTTCTGGTGTATGTTCCCCCTCCATCCCCTCCCTTACCTCAAATGGCCGCACTGCTGATTCCACACGTGATAAAGCTGAATGTCTAAACTCGGTGTTTGCAGCTAAATCTTGTGTCCCAAACCCATCACTATCTCTACCCACTTTACCCAGTCGCACCCAACTGTCCCTGGACTCTGTATCCTTTTCTCCTGACAAGGTGGAGAGCTTGCTTTCAAACCTCGAGTCAGATTCTGCAACCGGTCCAGACGGCATCAGCCCACGTGTCCTCAAAGCCTGCTCTTCTGCTCTTGCTCACCCTCTCTCTGTTCTATTCACCCTCTCATTTTCCCAAGGTCATCTGCCATCTGCTTGGAAATCTGCTAACATCACTGCCCTGCATAAAAAAGGTGCAAAAACAGATCCCTGTAACTACAGACCAATCAGCCTTCTCCCAATCATCAGCAAGGTTATGGAATCCATCATCGCTTTCAGACATGAAATCCTTCCTCTTCTCCAATGGCTTGATTTCCAATCATCAATTTGGTTTCAGACCAGGTCACTCTACCCTGGATATGCTGCTACTGCTCTCCCATCAATGGATGGAGGTCCTCAATGCCAGACAGGAAATCCGAGCCGTATCCCTGGACATATCACGTGCTTTTGACACAGTCTGGCACCCTGCCCTACTCACCAAACTCTCTTCCCATGGTATTCAAGGCCATCTCCACTCATGGCTCGCAGACTTCCTCTCCTGTCGCAGTCAACGTGTGGCCCTAAATGGAGTTCTTTCATCCCCTCTTCCTGTGCAGGCTGGAGTTCCTCAAGGTAGCGTTCTGGGCCCTGTTCTTTTTCTGGTTTTCATCAATGATCTCTCGGACTCTCTGGAAAATCCTCTATTTCTCTTTGCCGATGACTCCACCCTCTGCCGTACCATCTGTCATCCCTCAGACCGGCAAGCAGCAGCTTCTTCGCTCACTGCAGATCTGGATAAAATCACAAACTGGTCCAACACGTGGAACATGTCTTTCAATCCACACAAATCTCACACTCTCACTATGTCTCTTCGAAAGGACCGTTTAGAAGAGCCCCCATCCACTTTCTCAACAATCCTCTGGAAGAAGTCTTTTCTTTCAAGCTTCTGGGTCTCACTATCTGCCATGACCTTTCCTGGGAAAGTCACATTTCCAACCTTGCCTCAAAAGCCAGTCGCCGACTGGGAATCCTCCGTCGTGCAAAGTCCTTCCTCGGCCCTCTTGAGCTCCTGACTACTTACAAAGCTTTTGTCCGTAGCCTGATGGAGTACTGCTCTCCCCTCTGGGCTGGTGCTCCTGCCTCCCACCTTTCTCGGCTTCACGCTGTCGAAACCAGGGCTTTTAAGATCATTGGCATCTCCCGCAATGAAGCTGAGTCTTTGGGCCTATCACTCAATCACCGCAGGTTGGTCGGTGGTCTTTCTGTCTTCTACCGACTCCTCTCCAGCCTTGCCCCCCCTGCTCTCTCTGCGATTTGTCCCAACCACATTTCCACAAGGCGCTCAAGGTCCGCCAACAACCCCCTTCTGGTAAAACTACCAAAATCACGAATCACTGCTCATCTTCACTCTTTCATTCCTCTTTTTTCCCGCCTTTGGAATAAACTTCCTCACTCTATTCTTTCCCATTCTTCCCTCCAGGCTTTCAAAACAGCTGTTCACCACCACCTCTTATCTTCCCCCCATCCAAATCCTCGATCTTTTCTACCCCCGATAATCCACCCAAGCCCACTTCCTTCAATTCTCCTGCTTTCCTTCCTGAAAGTCCCTGTAATGTCCATCTTCTCTTCGCCACGTTCCCCGTCCCATCCCCATCCCTCTCCCTTCCACAGTTCACCTAATGTGTCTGTTCCCCACTGTTTTGTCCCTTCCACTCCCGCCCCTCTTGTCTCATGCCTCCTTGCTGTGAGTTGTGTTAGCTCTCATACGAGCCTCGATCAAGGTATACAAAAAAAAAAAAAAAAAAATAAGATAGACAATTACTGCATTGAGTACACTTCTTCACTTTTAACATACCAGGGAGGTTGCAGCTCTATGGACATTATGTGTATTGTTTGGTGCATATTTGTACTTTTAACAATCTTCGACTTAAATATGCAAAAAATGATGAAAATGGAAGCCGTTTTACCATGGTTGACTCACTTGTGCAGACAATAGCAGGGGTGTACTCACTTTTGTTGCCTCCTCTTTCAGAAATATTCGTAATATGCCACATTGTTTTTATGGAATGGCGGTTTTGTACCTGCATCCATATTGCAGAATGACTACTCTATCATCAATTTTAAGCTTTTGCTTCCAGCACAGCTGCATAAAAAGTTACACTGAATTATTTACATATTTGTGAGGGGTGTACTCACTTTTGTGAGATACTGCACACACACACACACACACACACACACACACACACACACACACACACACACACACACACACACACACACACACACACACACACACACACACACACACACACACACACACACACACACACACACACACACACACACACACAATATTGCGTAAAGTGTTCGCCTGATTCAGACAAAACTTGGTGGACAAGTTGGGTGTGTGACTTGGCCGAATTGATTTGATTTTGATGAAGATCCGGATTCGACAATTTAATTTTTAAAAATGATTCTTCAGCATTGAGAGATCAGGGCAAAAATGATGTATGGCATGATATTTCAAACAGTTGTGGACGGATTATGACAAAACTTGGTGGACGAGTTGGGGAGGTGACAAGAACAAACCGATTAGATTTTGGTTAAGGTCTGGATGCAGATCCTGCCTTTGAGTGGGATACAAAACGTAAACTGTTCAGCATGGTGGAGGTATGTGCTCCACCAAATGCCGTTCTAGTTTCTTATTTGACTCATTCATCTGTGAGCATGAAGAATCATCCAACTGAAAAAAATCACCCGATCTGTGTATTCATCATACGAGTCATTATCTGCAGTCCATTGCTGATGTTTAGATCAACACATATGCTATCCCTTTGATTATGGTACCTTATGGAGCAATGTTGGCCAGGTGGTACATATGAAAGTTCCAAGATCTCGTGCTACCTGCTATCGAAATACAGGTGCACGCATGCACCTGTGGCTGTACATTCTACGTGCAGTGAGGGGAAGTTGAAAGGTCCTTCGCCATCCTCAACCATTAGTGAAATGCCCTGGACCAGCGAACATTGACGCTGATGCTCGTGCTTCTCTGTGGTTTCCAGGCAGTCACACTTTTAACCCAGTGGTGGGGAGTTTACAGATACCATTGGACCAAGTCACGTTTTTGGCTCAGAAACATTTTGTACAGGAGAAAATATTTTGACTTCTCACATGCAGTCTATGGAAAAGGTCATTCATACGCACCTGTAACAAGATGGTAGCCCTTTGTGTGTTTGGCCAGGTAGTCTCTGAAAGGGTCGATGACCTCCTGAAAGCATACCACATCTGGACGATGCCTAAACATACAAAATTAGCAGCTTGTTATGATTGCAAAAAAATATGCAGAAGTATGAAATGGTAATTTCAATTATATTGACCGAGACAAACACAAAAAAAATATTTCAAAAATAGGTCCTATCATTTAAAGCTTCATAAAAAAAAAAAACACAAGTGCAACTTTTTGTAGTTTCAATCTTCTTTCGTATGCAGCACAAAGCTGCGGGGTAGCACCATTGGCTGAGGGCACAGCTGTGCCGCTGATGCAATGCTCTCGATAGGTTTGGGCAGGAATTTGTTCATGCTAGCAATAGCCTGCCGACTCTTCGTGAAGAACACCATGATATCATTAACATCCAACAACTAATGCCTGCAGACAGGACGCCCAGTTTAACATCCATCCGAGGGACCGCACACACATTGATGAATCAACCCTGCCTGTGAAGCACAGGGACGACCGTTTGTATTATGGTCGGGATTAAAACCCAGACTCGACGGCTCAGAGGTAATCGTGCTCCGGTTTGCAAATATTAAAATAAACACAAGAAGTCGCAACCTACCTACCCGATTACTGCCAATGCATACGACCTTAAACCATTTTTTTTCTGGGCCTAAACATGAAGAGATATACGTGGAGAGTACTTGCATCACATTACCTGTTATGAACAATGATGCATGGTGCCAATAGAACCCCCATTGCAACCATTTAATAATGGGTGAGAAAACGAACGCGAACACAAAAGTTCATGCCATCTGGTCAGCATCAATTTGGATGGTGATGTGGAGGTGCATGATGGGCAAGTCCGGGGTGCCAAAAGAAAGATAGGTGTATGCAGGGCCATATTACAATTCCAATCTCTTATTTTTCTCACTGGGGGTATCCAAAGCCGATCTATCTCAACGTGATTGTTGTCATGTTATCTTCTCATCGTTCTCTACAACTGTTGTCGTTACCTTCACCATCGTGTTTGGTTGTTTGTCTGTGTTTGTGAGCAGGATATCTCAAAAAAGTAATGGACGGATTTGGACGAAACTTGGACAGGTTGGGTGTGTGACAAGGATGAATTGATTCGATTTTGGTGAAGATCCGAATCCGGATATGAGAATTTAAAAATTCCTTTGGCAATTCTTCACCGTTGAGGGATGGGGCCAAAAAACAATATACAGCATGATATTTCAAAAAGTTGTGGATCGATCAAGACAAAACTTGCTGGATGAGTTGGTTCGGTGACAAAAACAAGCTGATTTTAGTTAAAGTCAGCAGATCCGGTCCATCAGCGGGATACAAAACAAACTGTTCAGCCTGGCGGAGGCATACGCTCCACCCAGTGCCGTTGTAATTTGTGCAAATCAAAAAACGTACCTGACGGTTAACAAATGAATAACTAAAATATGTACTCTTCACTGGACCACCAAAAACTTGTAAATATCGCTTGAGGTGCTCGTGGACCACAAAAAAGCAAATGGTGGGAATGATGCATTTGATTGTAATGGTGAACATCGAGAATGTGAGGAAGCACGTGAAATATTGGTACTCACAGGGCAATGGTATTGCAGATAGCTCTTGACCTTTGTGGCAGACACTCTAGGTCCAGTCCATCAATGTTCCAGCTCAGCATTGTTATTCCATCATCATCAACATCTGGTTCATTACTTGCACTAACTGTTCCTAACCCGAAGTGACTATTCTCCGTTATAACTTCAAGCTGCCCCTCATCATGTTCAACTGCATCATCTAAAATTGTGATCTCTTCGATTTCGCTCGGTTCGTCATCTGAAACCAAGTCGATGACAATCGGTGTTGCACCTTCACTCTTTGGTTCTTGTACTGTCAGGTCTTCTGCAAACTCTTCATCACTCTGCCTAATTGTTATCATTATTTCTGTTTCCTCCACTCCACATCCTGAGTTATCTTGCATTCCCTCCTGATTCATCTCCTCAATGTGCTTTGATGAAGAGGTCTCTGTTACAATGTCCACATCAGCTTTTTGTTTACTTGCTTTTGCAGATCCTCCTGCAAATTCAAAATACGAATCCAAGGCTTTCTGCAAATGCACGGAGAGGGCATGGGGAAAGGAGAGGAGGGGTAGGGTGGAATTATTATGAAGATGAGCTACTGGTAGGAAGAGCAATACAAGCAAATACAAGGAAGTCATGCCATAGACAAAAGCCTATCAGAGGTATTCGGGTTGGTCTGCTTGCCATTGCCATTTGAACACAAACCTCATTAATCTGGGATTTCATCTTTAAGTCCAATATACTGTGTTTGTACAGCTGATAATCTCTCGTATCATAAGAATTGTGCAAATTATGACTAAAGCATGAAATTTCTACCAGTGTTAGTACATGCCATAAGCTTCATTTTCAGATCGGGAGGTAAGGCAGATTTGACCTCTGAGGACCGTGAGAGGTCAATGACCTCAAAGTATCAAAATATTGATGTTTGGCGTCATTGGTTAATGGTAAACATGTTTATGATGTACAAACCATGCATTTGTGTTCCAATAGAAGTGTCTACATATTCCACACAGTGTTGGTAGTTATTTACAGACGTCTATCTTTGACCTACTAGTCCTTGACACGAGAGACATCATGGACACCCCAGTGGCAGAAACTGTGAGGAAGATAGAGTCCCTTGGTGAGGAGCAGTACACAAAGTTTGTTGAAGAAAGACTGGAACTATGCACGAAGCCAGTTACAGAAACACTGCCCAAGGACAAGTTGCCACTCTTCAGTCGGCCACAGACCAAGACGCAGTCAAAGCAGCAGATCCAACTCACCGCAGTGAAGAGTGACTGTAGTCTCTTCTCGGGGCTGTATATTGCCTGCCAATCACGTGATGGGGATCTGGACCAGTTCTTCTGCCACGAGAACCAGGCAGCCCCACCAGCATTATCAACAGGAGGAAAACTGCGCCTTGGAGTCAAAGCAGATCCACTACACTGCCTGAAATCAGACCAACCCGAAACCACAAGCGCACCTGGGGTTAATGCCACAATCCTTGACGGAGCAGCTATTGTTGAAATGCTCAATCCTGAAACGGCAAAGACCTTTGAAGAGTATGTGAACACAGTCTTTGCACCTTACATCTCCACTCAACTCGAAAAGGTCAACAGACTCGACCTCATCTGGGATGTATATCTACCTGACAGCCTGAAAGGCACGACCAGACAGAAGAGGGGCAAGGGCGTCAGGAAGAGAGTGGCTCCCTCTACATCATGCCTAAGAACTGGAAGGACTTCCTTCGTGTGGATCAAAACAAGACTGAGCTCTTTGGTTTCCCGTCACGAGAGGCCATTCGTCTTCCAATAGCAGATGGCAAGGAAATGTATGCAACATGTGGAACTGAGGTCCTGTGCTCTCCTGCAGAGTCCGACTTGACCAGCCTCGCCCCATGTTCACACGAGGAGGCGGACACTCGCCTGCTTCTACCTGTGGCAGATGCTGTGCAGAAGGGATCAGGAAGGTGGCCATACGCACTGTGGATACTGATGTTGTGGTACTGGTTGTGGCTTCATTCAACAACATCAATCCTGATGAGCTGTGGATACCTCTTGGTACTGGATCCAGCTTCCAGCACATAGCTGTTCACCAACTGGCTGCCGCCAGGAATCCAAGGCAATGTGCTACTCTCCACATCTTCCATGCCCTCACAGGGTGCGACACTGTGTCTTCTTTCGCTGGCAGAGGGAAGAAGACTGCCTGGGAGATTTGGAAAGTGTTCCCACAGGTGACTGATGCCTTTGAAGAACTCTTACGCATGCCAAGTGATGTCAGTGAAGAGTCAATGTCACTGCTGGAGCGCTTCGTTGTGCTGATGTATGACCGCACCAGTGACACCATGGAAGTGAACGATGCTGGGAAACAGCTCTTCGCACACAAGTCTCGGGCTCTAGAAAACATTCCCCCAATGCAGGCAGCACTCCAGCAGCACATTAAGCATGCATCTCTCCAGGGCAACTGCTGGAACCAAACTCTGGTCCTGAATCCAGAGTTACCAATCCCATCTGACTGGGGCTGGACAAAGGAGGCCTCTGGGTGGCAGCCTCTTTGGACGACACTGCCAGAGGCATCAAAATCTTACCACGAACTGATCCGCTGCGGCTGCGAGAAGGGATGTACCGGCCGCTGCAAGTGCACCAAGGCTGCACTCAAGTGCACTGCATTTTCAGGAGACCGTTAGGTGCAATCAGACACTTTTATATTTATGCATCTATATGGATAATGTGTGTGTATTACATGTACTGGTATGTACTATACATGCGTCTGAGGTAACTGACCTCACTGTACTTTAAGCTTCTAGACTATGTTCAGTGCACATTGAAAATTAAGGTTGCACAGCTGATCTTGCAACACGATTTCATGAAGGCTGTTCTGGACAACACAATAACCTAAATGTGTATTTCAATAAATTTGTTTTCTGAGGTCACTGACCTCATTTAAAGTACTTGTTCAGTCACGGTTGCATCTTGTGATTATGTATAAAGGCTCTCCAGAAGATAAAGGGACCAACACATGGCAACATCCCTCTTTAATGATTCCCAAAACAGACAAAGTGCACCAGAATCGTGAAAAAAAAAATGACAATTTCAATGTAATTGAGGTCATTGACCTCTCACTATCCTCAGAGGTCAAATCTGACTTACCTCCCGATCTGAAAATGAAGCTTATGGAATATACTAACACTGGTAAAAATTTCATGCTTTAGTCATAATTTGCACAATTGTTATGATTATCTGCTGCACTATGTTGCTATATCCAATGTCTAATGCCCTTCTAAATCGTAGTCATGAAACGGAAGACCAAGAAAGAACCTGCAGAAGTAAAGAGCAAACATGGAGTCATCAGGACGAACCTGGATAGGATTCGGGTTTCAGCCGCTACTCCACAACCCTCAAACCCATCCAGGCGCAGCCAAGTGGGCATTACAGAAAAATTTCTGCAAGAATTCACTTCTCCTTAAAAAGCTAGATAATGAAAGAGAGGAATAGAGATGTGAAAGAACAAAGAACAAAGATGTTGGGATGAACCAGGACAGATAGATTTCAGCAGTTACTCCCCAGACTACTAAAGTAGTCCAACGTCTATTAATACCCTTTTAGAACATGTGATATATGTAAAGCTTCCTCCATGAGCCTCAAATTGGGCAAGTATAAAATGCAGGATGGCCAACTTGATGCCAATGTATTTCGTCATTTTGAAGCACACCAACACTGCCTGATAATGGAAGCACAATGCTGGTGCATATGGCTTTTTAGTTGCAGTGTGCTCCAAAGACAGATCAACCAGCAGCAGGTGGTGGTTGTTCAGCCAGTGAAAATCTTGTGTTTAGACAGCGAATGATGAGTGCGTCTTATTAGACCGACACGATGATCAACAATTATGCGCAGCTTGGACTGCGTATGTGCATTAACCTGAAATCTGCTCCTCACCATACACTTCCATGCTGAGAGGGGCAGAGCTTCCCTTGCATCAAGCAAGCAAAGTTTTATGTATACAAGAATATATGGGAGTATACAAGTTTTATATGGGAGTTTTATGTATACAAGAATATATGGGAGCTCCATATGGGAGTGGCCGAGGTGTGGGGGGTTTATGTGTGTGTGCGCGTGCGTGCACATGCAGACCCGCAGACGTCAGTGTGTTAATATACTTCTTCTTTAATAGCCACAAATTATTTATTTATTTTTTGTATCCCATGTTCTTACAATGAAGCTTGCCCAAGTCTTTCACGAACCGGCTAGCCAGGCCTGACGTTCGACTAAGGTTAGGGCAGGATTTTCGTCATTTCTTCAGGGTGGTGGCCATAGCTCACCAACTCTATACAAAAGACACCACATCTTTTACATCCGTCGACTTGTGCTGACAAACGGGACACCCAGTTTAACGTTCATCCAAGGGATTATTCAGGCTGCCAGAGGTAGCTCGCCTACTCTACACGAAGGACATCAAATCTGTAACATCCACTGACTAATGCCGACAGAGGGGACATCCAGTTTAATGTCCATCCGAGGGACGGAAAGCACATCGATGAATTACCCTGGATGACAGTTGATAGCTGGGTCGACATTCGCACCCAGGCTTGACAGCTTAGAGGCGAGTGTGCGGACCTCCAGGCCATCCTGCCAGCCCCCCCCCCCCCCACCAGCCACCATGTTAATATAATCATTCATAATGTTATTATTATGCTATTATCATTGGAAAGAATTGACTGATTAATCTGTGGTTAAAATAATTGACGAAAAATCTAACTTGGATGACGTGGAGGCCGGAGGCTGTATTGGAGGAAGATGTATCAACAATCTAAGGTATGTTGACGATACCACTCTGTTGGCAGAAAGTAAAGAGGACATGATGAAAATCTTGTTCACCAAGAAGATCGACGTGTTTGGATTGCAAGACAATCATGTGGAAATAGTGGAACGTTTCATCTTCCTGGTTTCTAAGATTGAAGTGAGTGTGGTTAGCGTTGGGGAGAACGGCAATGTCAGGATTGACAAGGATTTGGAAAGACAAAGATGTGTCAAAACAAACCAAGAGGCGGCTGGTGAATCCTCTGGAAAAATAAGTGCAAAATTAGATAGGTACCCAGAAGCATTGGAGATAGAGGGGTATAGACTGGTAGGTAGTGTCGTGTTCAGGCCGACTAACACCAACCGGGACGGATAGCCGAACGGTTTTACTTGCAGGCGAACGGCCGAGGTTCTTGGAGATTTATGGTGCGCACGGAATGGAAAGCGGCGGAACATGTACTCGAGCAGGGATACACAAGTTTATCCTCGAACCCACAACAAACAAACAAGTGAATTGAACAAATGAGGGTTTAATGAACATAAATCAAAGACTTATGATGAAAATAAACCAAAGGTGCAAATTAAACGTGAGGTAGAACTGAGCCTAATTTGAGACGTCTCCATTCAGTCACAAAAACAGACAAGGGGAAAGAAAAAAAATAAAACACATTGCTCCCTTTATGCCGGTTCTCAGCTTGCGTCAAGAGATGACCTTTTAGGTCCTCGAAACCGCGTAGCCACCGAGCGGGAGCGGGATCTTCCTTCATTAGGGCCCACAACCTGCCGTACAGTTTCTTCTCACAATCGAGATTGCCATACCGCTTCTCTCGGTAAAAGGTTCGCCCACAGCAAAGGGTGCAGCCTTTCTCCTTGAACATACAACCGGACGATTGCACATCAGGCCAAGAGACGCGTTCTTCTTCTCCACAAAGCATACAACTTCATGACCCAGCCAAACAGTCAATGGCTGGCGTCTTGCTCCAGCACGCGAGCAAATTCACATCAGCATGAACAACGAGAATCGTGCTGCTATTTTGTCGTGCCGAGAGGGACCAGAGCCTCACGCTTTGCCCTCTTGTCTCTCCAGCACCTTCTTCTCTTCGAAGCGTACAAACTCCACCGAACAGACAACGGTCAGCATCCTGTTCCTGCACGCAAACAAATTTGCCTCAGCATGAACAACAAGAATCGCGCTGCTACATTTCGTCGTCGCGTCGAGGAGAAGCCAGAGAGGTCCTTTGTGTTCTGACCTTCGTCTTCACACTATCATCCTCCCTCTTACATCACACCGACCAATCATCAGCCTCTGGGGCTTGGCCGGCCAGTTGTTGTTAAAATGTCGTTCCTTTTTATAGCCAGCCTTGTAAATGCAGAAATGTAGGAAAAGGTCACAGGGGGCAATCACATACTGGGAGAAACTAGCCTTAAACCCTACATAGTTAACACAGCACCACCCCCCATGCGGTGACACAGAACAATCTTAAGCTCACAGTTTTCCCAACTTGATTTACATCGAAATGTCTCCTACTCATCCACGGACCATGCTATGCTATACAATCCTATATTTATGATGAAATTCCTCCATCGAGACCACAAACATGACATAAGAATTAGATAGGGACCTATAGACTGGTTTGATGTCCAGCAAATCGGATTTCATGAGGCATTTTTGAGGAAAAGCAAACAAATAGGTGTATCTGGAGCAGATTTTTGTGCTGAGTATGAATATGTTGTTTGTGTTTCCCAAATTTGCGTAATTTGGTCACTAATTAAGGTCAATTAGTGCAAAACTCATATTTTTACAAAATATGTTTTATTTTGCATCCCAAATACAGATATGCAAACTATTTGTCAATGTCTTTTATATTAAATCATACATATAGTCAAAGTTTAAAAATTAACAGAAAACGTGAAGGAGATATTCACTTTATTCATGAATATATCCTAAACGGCTGGACTTTTCATTTTTTTTACGGTAGGATGGATTGCTACTTATTTTGGACAGCAAAATACACCAGTGACCACAGTACCCTGGCTTCCATCATTGCATTGGGTCTGTTGTACATGAATATAATGTTTGTTTTGTAGATTTCGGCTAATTAGAAGTGTTCATTTTAGTGTAAAATACGGATTTTCATCTAAATAACTTAATATGCAAAATGCACCAGTACCACAGTTCTCTGGCATCCATATTGCTTTGGATCTGGGTTACAGGAAGATGATGTTTGTGTTAAAGATTTGGGTTAATCTTAGACAAATTAGCATGCTAATTAATGATGATAATTAGTGCCGCCAATGGTTCGTTAGTGCAAAATACTAAGTTTCATGAAATTAACTTGAAATATTGAAATCATGAAAGGTGGATTTCACAACCATAGTTTCCCCACCATGAAACCGCAACAACATTGTTGAAACAACTTAAGGACTAGTCCAGCATGGGAAAGATGACTGCAATGTACAGTGTATGGTGGGAAGCCTTTTATTGGGCCTTATTTTTGCATTTTGCAGTTTCTGAGTCACTACATTTGCAAGCCTCTGTGCATTGCAAGTTCCATTTCTTGCATGAACACCTATTGCTGACAACTCTTTGTGCAACCACACTCTACAATGTCTTTGCAAGCCTTTGGAATGGGAGGAAGAGATGTGAGCACAGGTTTAAGAACCCCGTCAACCAGTTTCCATCCGGACTCAGTTGGGGAAGGAATGACTGGCTTGGGATGGCAGGCCTCTATCCATACAAGGCTTTGGTAGTTAGCCCGTTGTATGTGATATTGAGCAACATCACTTGATGGTGGCATCGAATCTGGTGCATTACATTTACTGAACAGCTTCACCCGGGCCTTGTCACAGTTCTGGGATGAGGTCTTGTAAATGTGACAGATGAATTTCTCGGCATCATCAGAAACGTCCATGGACAGAGTTGGTGACCTTCCAAGATCCTTCAGGAGATTGCTGTGTTCAATGAATACATTCCATGCGGACTTCTTGGAGTGTCCAGATAAGTATGATACGGTATCGCAAGCTGTAATGGCGTGGAAGGCTGGAATTGTTTCATATACTTGGTCACTAAAGCCAAGTTGTTTCCTAATGTCATGAATAGGAACATACTTCAGCTTTTTCGATGTTCCAGCCTTGAGCCACAACTGCGAGCAAGTCAGTTTGTTGAAGTGTGCCAAAAGTAAGATCAGGATATCTGTATCACGAGCAGTCACCACTATTGTTTGTTCATTGCTGTGAATGCAATGAAGTACAATACGAGTATCCGCCTCCTCATGGGTGCTTTCCAACAAATCTGTGTTCATGTTCGCATCAGTACTTCGTACCTCCATCTCGGTACCTTCAAACCTCCACCAACAACAATGGTCTTCTCACTCGGAGCTGCAGCAAGTGCATTAGAGAGATACAGGCAAAGGTCCCTCTTGTTGTCAGTAGATGCCATGAAGTCTGTCCATTTGTTTGGAAGGGGTACATCATAGTCTTCAATCAGTCAACGAATTGGCTTGGACTTCTTCGTACGCTTTACTCGTGTATCGCCTTTGATAGACAGGTCATTGTACCGATTGAATGTCACATCATTCCTATTGTAGGCTTCTCCCTGCTTCAAAACGTGATTGACAACTACATCAGCATATTCCCCGAACGTATTCAGATCCATTGGCTTCCCCAATGACATTATCATTGCTTGTCCATCTATTATTAGACATGAAGACTCACTGATGGTAATTTCTGTAGGACAGCTCATGTCCTTCGTCAACAGGTCCAATAGAATGGATTCGGTACCTGTTCGGAGAGTGCCAGACGTGTCAGCAATGCTCACTGGTACTTTCATCAATTCATGGTTCATGATGTTGTTTGGATCAACTGTTCTGCCAGCCCTGTATGCCGTGATAAGTCTCTGTGTGAAATTCCTGTCGGCTTTCAAAGTTTCCATCTTTCCTTTTGAAGTATTTGACGCTACATGTACATTATACAAGGATGCGAAAGTGAGAGCTTTTGTCTTTGGCAATGGATCCCTGAAATTCACCTTTTTAATCGACCATTCTATCCTTCACGAACGTCTCCAGCTGGTTCTGTCCCAGTTGCTCTGCCTTCAGCAGCGACTTCTCTACATCAGCCGTTGCCACGTCTCGAGTTGCAATATTCAGCAGGGCGTCAGGCCTGTCTGCTATTTCGTCTGCCATGACCTTGAATCTCGTCAACACCTTCTAATTAGCCGAAATCTACAAAACAAACATTACATTCATGTACCACAGACCCAATGCAATGATGGAAGCCAGGGTACTGTGGTCACTGGTGTATTTTGCTGTCCAAAGTAAGTAGCAATCCATCCTACCGTAAAAAAATGAAAAGTCCAGCCGTTTAGGATATATTCATGAATAAAGTGAATATCTCCTTCACGTTTCTGTTAATTTCAGAACTTTGACAATATTTGTCTGATTTAATATAAAAGATAGACAAATAGTTTGCATATCTGTATTTGGGATGTAAAATAAAACATATTTTGTAAAAATGAGTTTTGCACTAATTGACCTTTGAACTTTATTAGTAACCTAATTAGGCAAATTTGGGAAACACAAACATATTCATACTCAGCACAAAAATCCGCTCCAGACACACCTATTTGTTTGCTTTTCCTCAAAAATAAGCACATTTTAAAATTTCTTGCCCAGCTTACTAGAATGATTGGAGATTGAGGGGTATAGACTGTTAAGTAGCTTGTGATTGCGTGCATCTGTGCTGAGTGTGATGTCTCGTCAGGGGATCGTGTGTAGTCGGTGTTGTGTATGATTCACCCGAAAACTGCCTTCGACCATGTAACCCCCCCCCACCTTCTAACGAATAAAAAAAAAGTTGATAGTAAAATTCACAAACTTTAAAAAAAAAATTTTTTTTTTTTACACAAGCATTGTTATTAAAATATGCTTGTGTAAAAATGAATGAATTCGAGAGAAGTGCTGACTCATGCCATGACGTTTCTCTTCTAAGAAGTCATGGTTGTTTTGCATTTGATGCACTATGAAAATTATATAAGTGAACTCTCTGCATGCATGTTCTCAATATGTAGAAATAGCTAATTTCTTCCATTCTGTTCATTCTCCAAATTATAACTTGGAGTTTTAGTTTAAAACGCATTATTAACTCCATCACCAAAGGTGAAGGAGGTTATGTTTTCATCGCTCTCTGTTTGTTACTTGCAAAATCGAAGCAATCAGCATCGAAGGATCAGATGATCGCGCAGCAATCAGCATCATCGCCACCAAGCAAAATGGGCCAACGACGAGCCGCCTTGCAATCAGGGGAGTCTCCCTGTGGGAGGGTGGAGTGTCTTCCTCTTCCTCAGGGCAAGGGTGGAGGGTGTGGAAAGGCACACAGAAGCACAGACTGCAAAGTGCTTGAAGTGCAGTGCTGTAAAGAGTCATTCCATCTGAAATCACCAAATTTAAGAAAATGTTCCCAATTGACCCCCTCAGATTTACTTTAAAAACTTTCATAAAATAGTTCCCCAGGTATCAAAATGAAGCTGCGTAAAATTTTAGGTCCATAGATGCGGTCAACTCCGAGATATTGAGGGTTGAAAATGTGGTTGCCCTATTTTTTATTGTCGTTGTGAGCATCACAAAATGAACGGCTACTTTTAAACTTCCACAACTTTTTAAATATTAATGCTGGAGCCTTGAAATTTTCAGAGATTTTTTTTTATAACCGCTCTGTAAGAAACAAACATAAAACTGAATATACCTCCATTAAATTTTATGACCTGATCAGTTGAAATCCAGAAAAAAAAAATGTTGGTTTTGTATGAAGACCCAACTTTGAGACCCCATATATTTTTATTGACCCATCCCAGAAGCTTGAAATTTTTTCATTTAATAACTGCATGGTCGTAGTATTCAAATACATGTTTACTTTTCTTAATCAGTCATATATAATACAGTCATGATCCCTCAAAAATTGAAATTTTTCATTTTTCCCCAAAATTCAGGTGAGGATTGCAAATATATGACAAGGTATACCACTTCAAATTGTTCATCATTGGAAAGAGCATATTCAAGTTTACAAAAGTGTCAAATATCAAAGTGGTATAATGTTTCTATCAACATTTTCAAAATATTTGAATAAATGATGTTCTGCCAGTGCTCTGCGCATTGTGTGTGCTATTTAATGAAGTCCTTTTACATGTAGTACATGTATATACAATGTACATACACATCATCTGCTATTAGGATACCATGAGCACAATACTTTGAAATTTGAATTTGTAATTCTTTGTTTCTCATTTGTAAATAGCAAGAGCTTAACTCATCTGGCTGGGGCTAAAAAGAGAACTCAGGAATAGTGGCTGATCTGCTGATGTCAGCAGTGTACATAATATAGTTACATTCAAGGGAGAACATTTGTTGGGTTCCTTTGGTCCATGTGATGAAAGTTATTGATGCTCCCCTAACATCAATTGGGAGGCAGTACAAACTCCCACCTGACTTGGAAAAGCAGATCAAGGACCAATTCAAATAATTTATGTGAAATGTTTTATTACATTGTTATTATATTGCAGTATGCGATATACTTTTGTATTATTAATTTGAATCAGAGAACTAATCATTCATGATTTCCATGGTGCCCACACCATGTTCACAACACCATTCACAACAGTTATAAAAAAGAATAGAAAATATATTTTAAAAAAAATATACCACTTTGATATTTGACTTTTGTAAACTTGAATATGCTCTTTCCAAAGGTGAACAATTTGAAGTGGTTGACCTTGTCATATATTTGCAATCCTCACCTGAATTTCGGGGAAAAATGAAAATTTTCAATTTTTGAGGGATCATGACTGTATTATATATGACTGATTAAGAAAAATAAACATGTATTTGAATACTACAACTATACAATTATTAAATGAAAAAAATTCAAGCTTCTGGGATGGGTCAATAAAAAAAATATATGGGGTCTCAAAGTGGGGTCTTCATACAAAACCAACATTTTTTTTTCTGGATTTCAACTGATCAGGTCATAAAAATTAATAGAGGTATACTCTGTTTTATGTTTGTTTCTTACAGAGCAGTTATAGAAGAATAACCTCTGAAAATTTCAAGGCTCTAGCATTAATATTTAAAAAGTTGTGGGAGTTTAAAAGTAGCCGTTCATTTTGTGATGCTCGCAACGACCATAAAAATAGGGCCACAACCACATTTTCAACCCTCAATATCTCGGAGTTGACCGCATCTATGGACCTAAAATTTTACGCAGCTTCATTTTGATTCCTGGGAACGATTTTATGAAAGTTTACAGTAAATCTGAGGGGGTCAACTGGGAGGCCTCTGGTGATATGAGGTGGAATGACTATATAGAGAGTCTGACCATCTATTGTTCTGCTTGTACAGAGCGATCCGGCTGTGTGATTGGTCAATCGACATCAAGTGGTTTTCATGGAGCCATTTTGTCTTCCAAGCAAGTTACTTCTGGGTTCGTGTTCGTACAGAAGTGGCTTTTTTTGTATACCTTGTTGAGGCTCGTACGAGAGCTAACACACAACGCACAGCAAGGGGGCATGAGACAAGAGGGGCGGGAGTGGGAAGGATAAAACAGTGGGGAACAGACACATTAGGAGATCTGTGGAAGGGAAAGGGATGGGATGGGGAACATGGGGAAGAGAAGATGGACATTACAGGGACTTTCAGGAAGGAAAGCTGGGGAATTGAAGGAAGTGGGCTTGGGTGGATTATCGGGGGTAGAAAAGATCGAGGATTTGGATGGGGGATGATAATAGGTGGTGGTGAACAGCTGTTTTGAAGGCCTGGAGGGAAGAATGGGATTGAATAGTGAGGGAGTTTATTCCAAAGGCGGGAAAAAAAAAAGAGGAATGAAAGAGTGAAGGTGAGCAGTGATTGGTGATTTTGGTAGTTTTACCAGAAGGGGGGTGTTGGCGGACCTTGAGCGCCCTGTGGAAATGTGGTGGGGACAAATAGCAGAGAGAGCAGGGGGGCAAGGCTGGAGAGGAGACGGTAGAAGACAAAGACCACTGACCAACCTGCGGTGATTGTGCAATATTTTGTGCAACCAAAATATTTTGTGTAATATTTTGCTAGATTTTGGTGGAATTATAGTATTCTGTGAGGCATGGGCTGCTCTGTTCGACCAGGGCAAGGCCGAATAATGCCCAGGCTCCCTCATGACAAGGTCAAATGTGTAATTTGGTCAGCAAAACTATGCAAAGTTGGATGGTTCCCTCTGCTTACTCATATTTGTGTTCGATAAGTACCTAATAAGGACCGTTATTTCGTATTTCATGATCAATTTGAATGTTGTATCGTGACTTGATATTGTTGTAAACCAAGTATAGTAAAACTCGTCGTATGCACATGCGGCTCCGACTTGTGCGAGGTGAATGCAAGGAATTTGGCTGAAATGTTACAATCATTCATTGTTTCTTTCATTCATTCTTGCATCGCATTTAAAATTTCCTGCTTGTACTGCAATCCGTCTCATTGAATACAATATTCATCATCGTGGCGGTCTGGCATCCATGGTCGTTGGTCGATTCATTTGGAACCCCAAATTCCATGGAGAACCACTACAGATTACCGGTTTTAGTTACATCACTGTGTCAATCTCTCGAGTGGTTGGTTAACCAACTAGTGTGGCACTCGGTAGAGCGCATACCTCCACAAGGCTGAACAGTTTACGTTTTGTATCCCACTGATAGGCAAGGTCTGGATCCGCACCTCAACCAAAATCTAATCGACTTGTTGTCGTCACCGAACCAACTCATCCACCAAGTTATTTTTCATAACTCATCCACAACTTTTTGAAATATCATGCAACATATCGTTTTTGGTGCCATCTCTCAATGGTGAAGAACCAGTTAGAAATTAAAAAATTCTCGTATCCGGATCTTCACCAAAATCGAATTAATTTGTCCGTGTCACACACCCAACCTGTCCACCAAGTTTTGTCCGAATCTGTCCACGATTTTTGAGATATACTCCTCACAAACAGACAGGGGTGAAAATATAACCTCTGTCCACCTTCAGTGGTGAAGGTAATTACATACTGTACATTATCTTATCTCAATAACTCCTGGAAAATCCTTTTTATCTCTGCCATGACATGTTTCATCCTCCCGACAGACAGGTAGCAGCCTCTTCCCTCTCCTAGACCTTGACAAAATCACAAACTGGTCAAACACTTGGAACATGGCTTTCAATCTTGAGAAATCCCACTCACTCACTCTCCCTCTGAAAGGACCATTCCACAAACCCTCCCATCTGAAAGAAGTTTCGTCACTCAAACTCCTGGGTCTCACTCTCAGCCATGATCTCTCTTGAGCAAACCACATTTCAAAGTTGGCCTCCAAAGGCAGACGCCGACTGGGCATCCTTCATCGTGCAAGGTCCTTCCTTGGCATACCTGAGCTCCTTTCCACATACAAGGCTTACATCCACAGCTTGGAGTACTGCTCTCCCCTCTGGGCTGGCTCCCCTGCCTCACATCTTGCTCAGCTTGATGTCGTGGAAACCAAGGCCTTCAAGATAAATGGAATCTCTCATGATGAAGTTGAGTCGATGGGCCTATCACTTCACCATCAACGACAGGTCAGTGGTTGCTCTCTCTGTCTTCTTCTGCCTCATTTCTGGTCTTGCACCCTCTGCCTTCTATGTGCCCCAAGTATCTGCAGGCCACAGGTGGTCCACCAGTAACCCCTCCTCGTGAAACTGCCTAAATCCAGAAGCAATGCTCACCTCCACTCATTTATCCCTATCTTTTCCCACCTGAGGAACCGCTTCCCACACTCTTCAATCATTCTTCCTTCCGGGTCTTCAAGACAGCTGTTCAACACCATCTCAGGTCATTCCCCATCCAAAGCCATGATCTTTTCCACACCCATTAAACCACTCCCACCCTTCCCAAAAGTTTGTGTGTATTGATCTTGTCAACCCCTTGCGTTTCCTCCAACCCTCGTCACCTGCATCCCTTGTTTGTCTGTTGTTCCTGTTGATGTTGTTGCTGTTGTGATTTCCCCTTTCTCCTGTTTCTTTTGTTGTTTTGTGTCCTGATCTGTTCTGTGTCCTAGCTCTTCCAAGAGCCCATATCATGTATAACCACCCCCCTCCATCCCCCCAAAAATCCATTTCTAAGACAGATTTGTGCTTCCAAGTAATCCTGTCAAAGAGCTAAGTTCGATAAAATGAGAGCCATTGGACCTGTGCTGTATATATACTCGCGAGCAGGCACAATCTAACAGCTGATTAAACAAACATGAGCAGTTAGTGCACACTAGTGGTTCGATCAACATAGGCATGTGAAATAACTAATTGTTCAAAAAGTATGCTATCCATAACCTTGTCATCTACTGAGATTATCGATGGAGACATTCCTTATAATCTGATATTAACCCGAAGGCTGTAATATCGATCGTTTGGCAGCAAGTACGATTTGAACCTGGTTGGATTACAACTTTTCGCAATACCCAGCGGTAGCACGAACCAATATTGTTCCTTAGTTCTTAAGCCCTTGTCCTCGTCCTTGTCCCACAACCACTGCTAGCCTTGAGCCTCCTGCTCTTCTTCCCTTTCCAAATTTCTCCGAGCACCAAGCTGCTCATGACTCACATCACTGAGATAAAGAAAACAACAATGATCAGCCAATTGGAGGCTCTTGCTTGACCTCTTCTAAAACCTAATCATCCAAAGCTGTGTGATCGCCTTTTAACCCCTGCCTTGCTGATGCCAATTTTACACTCTGCAGGAGCCACCCCACATGGCTTAGGTACACGTGCGTACACACACACACACACACACACACACACACACACACACACACACACACACACACACACACACACACACACACACACACACACACACACACACTATTGTGACTTGATATTGCTGCCACTCTGTCTCCTGGATGATTTCTTCCCGGTAGGGGTCAACAACATCCACACGACTAAAAGACTATGTTCCAGGCCATTTTTACTTCCAATTTCAAATCGATTTCAAAACTGCAGGAGCATCTTGCTATTTTCATGAAATTTAGTTTCCAATTTCATGAATTTTGTATTCGACTCAAGCCTGCTCTGTTCTATTTTAACTACAAAATCCACTTTCAACTCTGTCATCATGGCCTGAAGCATCTTCGCAATGTCTCCTTGTGTCCCATCTTCCAATCCAGAGGGGGGGGGGAGGTGCTCCTTTGAGTGATAGTCAGGAGGGAGGTTCCTCTGCTAAGCTCCTCCCCACTGTTAAACTCACCCACTGGTGGCCTCGTGTTCAAGCACGTGCACGCCTTCATCCACCTCTATTTCCTTCCGACGCGTGCCATTTTATTTTCTTTTTTTTAACCAAGATGGACAATGACAGAAACAGAGGGGATAACTGAAGAGTGAAAAAGAGAAGGGTGCGAACAGAAGCAAGGCAGGTGTGTTGTCCAGTGCTGTTAATGTTTATTTCATGGAATGGTCTTCCAGGGAAGGTGGTAGAAGCAGGGCTGTTAATAGGTTTAACAATCGATTTAGATAAGAAACAATGGGCATAGAGGGGTACAGGGATATTTGTTGGAATGATAGGTACCTTAAGATTAGAGCCAGGTGTGATCGAGTTGTCATGTGTGCAAGTTGGAAATGTCCGATTGTGTTGCATTTGTATCATGTCAATGTGTAGTTGTTGTTTCACACGCCACCTGTTATTTCAACAGCACGACAGGGAATCAAACTCAAGACCCCAAGATCTGAAGCCAACCACCTCAACTGTTAAGCCAACACCACGATTAGAATGTGTAGTAGTCAAGTCATGAGAAAATAATAAGAATTAAAAATTAATAAACGAGAGTTTATAGAATTATAATTCAACTAAAATGACGCAAAATAAAAAAAAATTACAAAAGTTTACCGCCTTTGCTGCAGCGACTTTTACACCACCTTATTTAACACGTACATTAATTATTCGTGTCTGTTGTTTGTGTCCTTTATGTCGTCATTAGAAACAGTGAGTTTCCTGTTTGGAATTATCTTCAATTTTGTTTGACTGCCAGGCAGCATAAATATATTATCTCACTCCTCTCTGCGCATGCGTGATCAAGACTAATTCAGAGACAAAACACTGCTAAACTACAGGTTCATCATCTGATTAATGTTCAAAATATAACATTCAATTGAAATTAAGTTGTTCCTCGATCATAAACTGACATTTGTAGACAGACAGACAAAGTGAACCAATTTATTAACGCTGCTTTTTGCTTTGTGTACGTAGGATTATAAGGGAGAGTGATGTGATCATGGGTTGCCAGCAATGTGGCGACTACACAAGCTTTGTGGGCAAAGCGGTCTCCCTCTGTGTCTGGCATTCTTAGCATCGCCTTGTGTGTATGCGAAGCCACAAAATTAAACTTAAAGAATAGAAATAAAAAAAAAACAACCTCGTTTGATGTTGCTACAGCACTGTTTCATGCAATTCAAACAGAATAGACCATCGATGCATGCTCTCAATGGGGCCCTCATTTGAGCCGTTAGCACTTACCTGCAGATTCCAGCTGTGTTTCTGGAGCCATTTTATGGCCTCGGGTTGTGATAAACTTGTCACATCTGCAAAGAGCCTTCCGAGTTCATTTTCTTTGTTTGGCTGACACTCCATTGCCTGAGCAGCCAATAACATACATTAAAACAAGAGTATAACAATATGATTACGGAAACATCCACAAACATCCAAATGATCAAAATAGTCATCATTGTCATCTTACATATCTGACATATAGCCTTCATGTATGTACAACATATGATCCAATTTTCCTCTGAAGCATTTTGTATTCAGCAAGTTGGGGTAGGGGAGGAGGGGTTGTGAAAAGTGCCTGCATCCTGGTCTTCTCAAACATATTTTTTAATACTAATGAGTGTTCGAAATTACCATTCCATAGCATTTAATGATTGAACTCGGTTTGATATTGGGTTAGAATAACGGCTGAATTAATGGGTACTGCTTTCCTGATGAGAGAAACAATTTCTGGTCTTCCTCAGCTCCCGTGGGCACCTCAAACCATATGCTATTGAAAGGGTATGACCCAACCAGAGAAAGTCTGGTCACGTGTTAGAGGGAGTAAGGGAAGTAAAGAATTGAAGAAAAGGGTATTTGGAACACTGACAGGAACATCACCTCAGAATGTGCAAACAGGCTTGACTTGCTGGTAAAAAGTATATCCTTCCATTCCACAAAGCTCACAACAAAAGTGTCCCCTCTCAAGAGAGCAAAAAACACAACATCTGTCCAACCTCAAGAATGAACTGTCAAACTCGTCTCCCTCCTCCAAAACCTGGTGGTGCCTTAAGTCTATCTCCGGAGTATGTAGAACCTTCATCCCTTCCCTCACTTCAAATGGCACCACAGCCGACTCCGCTCATGAGAAGGCTGAACGCCTCAATTCTGTGTTTCCTTCCAAATTTTGGTGTCCCCAACCCCTCGCTCTCTGTACTCACTCTACCCAGTCACACCCAATTGCTCCTCGACTCCAAATCTTTTAAACCCGTAAAGTTGGAGAAGTTTCTGGCAATCCACAATTGATTCTGCAACAGGACCAGGTGGCATCAGCTCACGTGCTCCAAAGGCCAAAAGCCCAGCTCTTCCACTCTTGCACATCCTCTTTCTGCCCTTTTCACCATGTAATTTGCCCAAGGTCTTCTTCCATCTGCTGGAAAGTCAGCCAACATCACTATATTACATTAAAAGGTGAAAAAACCAATCCCCTGAACTACAGACTTCTTGCTGATGATTGGAATAAAGCTGAGGACATGGATTCCATCATCGCAATTGACAAGAAATCCTTCCTTTCTCCAACTGTCTCATGTTGGATTCAGACCAGGTCACTCAACCTTGGAAAATGCTGCCTCTCCCTCCCAACAATGGATGGAGGCCCTCAATGTCAGACATCACATTTGGGCCATCTCTCTGGACATATCTCATGCTTTAGATACAGTCTGGAATCCTGCCTTACTCTCCAAACTCTCTGCCTATGGCATCTGAAGCCAACTCCACACATGACTATGAGAGTAGAGGAAGTCAGTAACCTAAGGTGTGGCTCTCAATGGAATCCTTTCATCTCCTCTCCCTGTCAAAGCAGGAGTGCCCCAAGGAAGTGTTCTGGGCCCAGTAATATTCCTGATCTTCAAAAATGAGCTCTGACTCTGGGAAATCCTCTTTATCTATTTGTTGATGACTTCACCCGCTGCCGTGACATCCCTCATCCTTCAGATAGGCATCTTCCATCTCTTCCGACCTTGAAAAGAAAAAAAAAAAAAATCACAACTTGGTTAAACACCTGGAATACGTTTTTCAATCCTGACAAATCTCACTATCTCTCTGAAAGGACTGTCTGGCAAACCCTCCTCTGTAATTTCTTAACAATCTTAAAGAAGAATTTCAGTCAATCAAACTATCAGCCATGAACTGTCTTGGGCAAACCACATTTCAAAGCTCCAAAGCCAGTCACCAACTGGGCATCCTCCATTGTGCAAAGTCCATTCAAGGCACACCGAAACTCTTGTCTACCTACAAGGCCTTTATCTGCAGCTTGACGAAATACTGCTCTCCCCTTTGGGCTGGCACCCCCACCTCACACCCTGCTCAGCGAGACATCATGGAAACCAAGACTTTCAAGATCATTGTATTCTCCTGTGATTATGCTGAGTCTATGGGCCTATCATTTTGCGATCTCAGACAGGTCGGTGGTCGTTCTGTCTTCTACTGCCTACTTTTTGGTCTTGTACCCTCTGCTTTTTCTCCTCCCACCCATGAAACTGCAGGGTGCACATGGTTCACCAACCACCACCTTCTATGGAAACTCCCAAAATCCAGAATCACTGCTCACCTCCACTCATTTGTTCCTCTTGTCTCCACCTGTGCAACGAACAAGCTTCCACATCTTCTTCAAACTCATTCTTCACTCCAAGTCTTCAAGACATCTGTTCACCCCCATCTCAGATCATCCCCAATCCAAAACCATGATCTTTTATACCCCAAACCCCCACCACAACCTTTTTCCAAATTTCCAGTTTTCCCCTCTGACGAGTTTGCTTCTGTATCCGTTGTCCACTCAATGCAACCTCCCCTACCCCTCATTTCTCTCCAACACCCATTATTTGTCCAACCGTTCCTTGGCTCTGTTGTTTGTGACCCACCTCTCTCTACTGTTCCTTTTGTTCTGTTGCAACCTGATCTGTTCAGTATTCTGGCTCTTCCATGAGCCAAAACTATGTGTACAATTTTTTTTTTAATGTACAGTACATATTTTAAAAATCTATGCATCTCCCCCTACCCCTCATCCTTTATTCGTCCATCTCCTTCCATCAACATCACTCCCATTCACAACAATGATGCAAAAAGAGATCCTCTCCACAAAATCGATCATTGTCAAGTCGTTCGTCTTTCCAAACAGCCGAATATCTGACCATCCATTTGGATTCCGTCCTGCCCAATTCAACTACGGACATGCTGCTGCGAGTCTCCCAGAAATAGTTGGAGACATTGAATTTTAAACAAGAGGACAGGACCATCTCAGTCTCTTTAGTTACATCTCAGGCATTCAACACAGCTCGTATCCAGCTCTGCTTGTCAAAAATCGCTGCTTGTGGAATCCACGACTTCATCAATACCTGGCTTCTTGAATTCCTCCACCACACAGGTAACGCACGTTACAATCAGTGGAACCCTCTACTATCACAATGGAGGTTGGAGACCCCCCAAGGCAGAGTCTTCAACCCAGTCTTGTTCCTCATCGACGTAAAGGGTCTCTCCGATGCTCTGGACATCCATGTCTTCTTTATTGCTTGTTGTTGTTGTTTTGTATTCAGCCTGTGGCTTCTTGTTGCATCATTTTCTGGAAGTGCAGCTGTGCCACTGATGCAGTGCCCCTGTTCCCAGCAAGCTGGCACCAATTTCACTAACCTTGGAAGGATGACAAGTCGAGTCAACCCACCTGGAGTTAATTAAACGAGACAATAGGCGGCTTGAACTCAAGACCTTAAGATCGTATTAGCCAATCACCTTAACCGTGAAGCCATCACCAGGCTATTATTTCTTGCTGATGATTCTGCATTGTTTGGTACATCGTACTGACTGGCCGGTGACCACACAAACTCCAAACCATTACCTGGTTGGTACACTAACCCAATTATAATCCCTCTTCTATCTGCCACCCATTCCATGGCTGTCAACCTCCTTACCACCACCCTAACTCTGAAACATTGACGAGTGATCTTTGAGCCAAGTCCTCGCAGTTTAAATTAATCATTAAACTTTAATCTCTCGCACTTCACCACATCTTGGCCATACCGTCACCTGGCATAACGAGTTTAAAAATTAAATAATCATCGTATCCCGATCCGGATTCGGATCTTCAGCAAATTTGAATCAATTCGTCCTCGTCACGCATCGAACCTGTCCGCCAAGTTTCGTCCGAATCCGTCCACAACTTTTTCAGATATCCTGCACACAGACAGAAAGGTGCGAAAACATCACCTTCGTCACCTTCACCTTCACCTTCACCGTCAGAGGTCACAAGACGAGTCCGTGGCTCATCCTCCCATCAATCTTCTGCTTCTTCCTCTTTGGTGGGCAGCACGAGGTTGCGGAGGTCACATCATTGGCCGAGGGAGCGGCTCATCCGATGACGCGATGCCCTCTTTAGGATGCCGGCGATAGCTCGCTTACTCTTCGCGAAAGTCGCCGTGGGATCTTTAACGTCCACAAACTAGAAATCTAGAAATGTCGGCAGACGCGAGGCCTAATTTAGCGTCCATCCGAGAAACGGCACACACCTTGATGAATCACCCGACCCGCCAATGTTCCTGAATCCCTCACCTGCAACGACTTCCTGTGAGCAACACGAGGCTGATGTCGATAATTTTCTGGCCAGTTCTGTGCAAATGTAACAAGATACGGCAATTCAGATGCGATCCGGATCTTGGACGTCTCCCAACAAACGCCGGCAGAAACTGATCATATTCCCGGAACAGCAGCGTCAAAAGTCGCAAAAAAAAAACAAGTTGTGGAACTGCCAACATGGTGAGTAAATATTCCTTTTCCAAGTTGCAGATTCGCCATATACCGATTCTTCTTCTTCACACTCGTATGCAGCACGTGGCTCAGGGGACCATTGCGCGGTTCTTCTTCAAAAACAAGTTGTGGAACTGGCAATATGGTGAGTAAATATTCCTTTTCCAAGTTGCCGATTCGCCAGATATCGATTCTTTTTCTTCACACTGCCTTATGCACCACGTGGCTCAGGGGACCATTGCGCGGTTCTTCTTCAAAAAACAAGTTGTGGAAATGGCAATATGGTGAGTAAATATTCCTTTTCCAAGTTGCCGATTCGCCAGATATCGATTCTTTTTCTTCACACTGCCTTATGCACCACGTGGCTCAGGGGACCATTGCACGGTTCTTCTTCAAAAAACAAGTTGTGGAAATGGCAATATGGTGAGTAAATATTCCTTTTCCAAGTTGCAGATTCGCCATCTACTGTTCTTCAGTCGTATGCACCACGTGGCTCAGGGGAAACATTGCGCGGTTCTTCTTCTTTTTTTAATTTAGCCCATGGGTGCGAGTGGCATCATTTGATGTGCTGCTCATGTAGTTCCCCCCCTATCGGTTGGACCAGGAATTTTTCACGTTATTAGCCTGTCACTCCAGACGAATCATCACACACATACACCCACCTGTCTATTTCCATGGTCAACCACTGGAAAAGGTTGAGGCTCTTAAGCTTCTGGGCCTTCTTCATCAACCACGACCTTCACCGGGCGGACGATGCTTCCAAGCCAGCTGCAGACTTGGCGTTCTGTTGCGCCAAGTCCTTCCTCTGTAAATCAGAACTTTTAGAACCCACAATCATTGCTGAGAGAGAGAAGCAGAAGCATATCCATAGTTGAGTGACAGGATGTTTGAAAACAGGAAACACAACATCAGAAGCAATGCAATGGATTCCGTTTACTGCTGGTAATTCGAAGCAAGTTCACCGGGCTATAGTTGGTAGGGTCTGGTTTTGCACCCCACTTGCGGACAGTAATGCTCACGGACTTGTACGCAAGGTGTTGGAACAAAAGGAAAGACAAGACTTTTCGTAGGCACCATATCTGGGGGGAGGGAGCTGGAGGGGGACAGAGGGCACACTTCTTCTTTCGTTGGCAGCACGAGATTGCAGGGCATAATCGTTGGCTGAGGGCGTGGTGATACTGCCGACACAGTGCCCTCCCGCTGACGCAGTGCCCTCTGCAGGTTAGAGCAAGAATTAGGAATTTGTTCAGGGTGCTGAACACCGTGGGATGGCTCTCCCATTCTTTGCAAAGAACTCCGTGGGATTTTTAACGTCTACCGACTAATGCTGGTAGCCCCACTTTAACGTCCATCCGAGGGACGGCACACTGATGAATCACGAGGATGATAGTTTATAGCTGGGTTGGGATTCAAACACAGGTTGGACAGTTAAGAGGAGAGTGTGCGGACCTCTCGTCTTAGCCATCCTGGCAGCCAATGGGACAGACTGAATTTGGCACATAACGGGGTAGCAAGAACTGCATTGGAGGATTCGGGAACATGGGCACTGATGGCATCTGGGGCCATCGCCGAAGAAGAGTGAGAGCCAGACAAAACTCTCCGTTTTCATGTAAAAAGGACACAAAAATCGAGACAGACAGACAGTGAGGAAGATACAGAACGGGGTGGGCGGGGCATGCGATTTGGAGGCAAACGCCTTGTTAAGCCAATCTGCTTAATTATGAGCAGAGTTTGCAGAGATGAAAGAGGGATTTTTTTTTTTCCTTTTGTCCCTCTTAGCCATAGAACACAAAAAAAAAAAAAAAAAAAAAAAAAAACGAGCCTCACGAGAACATCCACCTCATCATAAACTGTCTGCAAACATCACCGAGGGATAATAAAATAGTCCGAGACCCAACGTCCGTACCCTCACTCTTTTCAGTATCAATCTTGTATTTTTAAAGTAAATAATGCACAAACCACGTGATAAAGAAATATCTTTTATAGCAACGTGTCAACCAGGACATGTTGGGGGTAAGTTCAGAAAAACAGGCTGTGAAGAGTTAAAAGCACAGCAAGAAATCTGCCATGCAAAGGCACAACTTTTGAAGAAGACTCGACACTATTTGTGAATGATTTGGGGAAGTGAAAGTTGTTGTGGTTGGTAGCCATTGTTGCAGTTGGTTGGTAAAAGTAAGCAATCGATAACAAATCCTGGGATGTTTGAATGATATGCCATGCGCGAAAGACGGCAAAACTTAAGTGTCGACCTCACCACATTGAAAGGACTCTGAATTTAAGGTATCGAGTACACGTTGCCCTCTTCTCATTCAGTCCGCGTGCACAACCATTGTGCCCGACAGCACGTCGTACAACGTACGGTTCCATGGAGAGAACAGCAGAACAACAAACGCTGGGGCAA